>NC_134486.1:401799857-401922357 GCF_040206685.1 Ascaphus truei
TTGGACTCAGTATGAAATATGAGTGAATGAAAACTTGCTGTAAACTCACTACTCCTACATGATAGTTAACATCACTAACACAATACATGTTGCCTTACACTTCATTTTCACATACACTAAGTAATCCTATTTAAAGAAGATGTGCAAAACAAATAATGAACATGACAACATAACATATAGAAGAGCACATATTATATGGCCACCAACTGATACACTCACCTTCTAGGTGTGTTGAGCTGGCTGACCCAGGTGAAGACACTTGTTCAGTCTCAGGTGACACATGTCCTTCAGGGGCAACTATATATAACAATAACATAAGTTTTACATTTACATGTGTAAATATTGAACAAACAGTTATTGTATGTTCTGTATTTATGAGTACGTAACAGCATCAGTTCCTTAACCCAAAATGTGTGTGTGAAAGTGAACATAAATAGTTGTAATAACAATGTACATGCCTGTGTACTTAGAACTTTTGAGTTCCCTAACATAAAACATACTATGTTTCTGCAGTAATGCGTGAGGATAAATAGATAAAATTTGTACATAAAAATCATATGTTGTGTAGTGATATCAGTATCATAATGTACATAACTATCATGAGATGACCATTCACAATGGTTATCATGAAGGTGGTCATATTGCAAAAAGTGTTGTTTTTGGTAGAGGATATGTGTGGTACATTAATATAAGATGTGGCACACATGAATGTGGCTGTGACTCAACAAGACAACACATGCAGTGTGTGATAATGTGTCGTTGATAGTAGTAGTTCAACTATAGATATGAGTGAACTAATGTGTGACGTACGGTTTGATAAGTAATGAGTTGTTGGGGCATTTAGTAGCTAAAGTGAAGCTTTCAAATGAGTGTGATTAACTTCAGTTGTGCTAGTCAGGTTGTAAGAACGGTATTCACTTCCCCAAAAAGCCTAATCAGCCACACCTTTAAATTACTTGAAACAGGTGAAAATGGTGTGAACTAAGTTGCCCCTAAAATGAGGCTGTAATTAGTGTGTGTGCTGAACCCCACCCCCTCTGTTGAAGTGTATGCTGTGATGAGATATTAATTGCAGCTGCTTTAACACAATGGTAGATGAGCTAAATAGTCGTGTGCAGTTTTTAAGTTATGAAAACAATGACATAACATATGATACGTGTGCCTCATTATGCTGTCTGTATATGACTTAAAGCAAAAATGGACCTTTTCATAAACAACTATAGATGTGTTAGTGCAAGTGATGTTTGTAGGCCGTTGCATGCAATATATTTGATGCATGCTTAAAATAGGCAGTAATGTCATGTTTGTCGGAGTAAAATAAATAAAATACACAATAATATTATACATATTTATGTTCTGTACCTGTAGCTAGTAATAATTTCTCATTAACATGTGTTACACATGTGTACTACTCTGTTGTTCCCCATCTTCGCCCACCATCAATTGCTTCCACTGCAGCAATGCATTTTGGGAATTCACATGTAAATGAGCACACAATGGCACGTGCTATATTAGTTACTGCTTTTAGTAGGACTACAACATATATGTCTATTTTGAGATATATATATATACAGAATCAGACATATACATATATAGATGCAGGTATGCTTATATTGTGAAGACAGTATAAAAAACAGTGTAAATATGCAAAATAACTGTAAGCAACGACACGCCTAGTACATTAATATTTCTCACCTGGTGGAAATTGTGAGGGATAAATTCCTATATCACGGTCACCAGGTAAGCCTTCCACGACGACGGGAAGTAATTTTGCCCGAAGCAGCTCCTCCAATGGACTTAATATGAGACGTTGTGGTGTCGGCCCACCTCCAGTGCCAGTAGCATGCACGCGTTGGTGTTGTATTTTCTTTTTCAATTTGGACCTAATATCATCAAATCTCTTGTGACAATTCCGCTTGTCCCTCACATGATTCCCACACGCATTGACACCAATGACTATTGTGTCCCACATTTCTTTTCTGCTTGCTGAACTTGTCCGCCCTTGAAAAACATATAAAATATATGAGGTAAATTAATAATAATAGAAGCACCAGTTTCCTACACTACTAGCTGTTCCAAGAGATAGCAAACATGCTGTTTTATGTGTAATATGTGAAGCACATGAGCATTCACTACTAAACCTATACATGTAAGCAAGGTTGCATTCATATTGTATGCAGTTATGGCAAATTGACCGCCTGTGTTTAGTTGTCCTTGTAAGGCATGATAAAAAGCTGTGTTTCCAGACTAATTAACATAGAAAGATATTCTGAACCCATATTTGCATATGAACAAAACTCAGATGACCTAGGATCACATGTATTTGAATAATAAATGTAAAGGTACACTTACTTAGTAAATGTCCATATATACTGTCATAGTGCTCCAGAATGCCAGTGACAAGAGCTGTATTTTCCTGGTCATTGAAGCGAGGATTACGTGGCTTCTCCACACGTTTCTTCCAAGCAGGTTTAGGGTCAGAGCTTGGCTGGTGCTGACTGGACTCTCCTTCTTCTAATGGAAGAGACTCCAAAAGCTGCCCACCAGCAAGCACGCCACCACCATCCACCCCATCAGCAACTGCGCCACCAGCAGCACTCACAGCACCAGCACTCCCACTCCTAGCACCAGCACTCCCACTCCTAGCACCAGCACTCCCACTCCTAGCAACAGCACTCCCACTCCCAGCAACAGCACTCCCACTCCCAGCAACAACACTCCCACTCACAGCAACAGCACTCCCACTCCCAGCAACAGCACTCCCACTCCCAGCAACAACACTCCCACTCCCAGCAACAGCACTCCCACTCCCAGCAACACCACTCGGTGCACCAGCAACATCACTCCCCTGAACAGTACGTTCACTCCGACGCGTACTCGCACGAGTAGCACTCCCACTCCCACCAGCATCACTCTTCCCACGCTTTGCGGGCATACTTCCAGCACTCACAAAAAACAGACAACTAATGTACAGCCAATCACACGAAACACTTCCACATATAAAACAAGACAAAGATGTAAACAAAACAACAATGGACAAAGCTCACCCAATACACAACAAGTCTCTCCGTCAATATGCAAATGTTCAATCAGCCAGCTCTGTGCGTCTCTCTCTCTCTCACTCCCAACAACACAGAGAATGATTAGCAGTACACGTTGCCTTTAAATATGGCGCGCAATCCAATACATGCTTGTTTCGCCTGATTCAGCAAGATTTGTGATTGGGCAACCTATCAGCACCCCGCCACGCACGCCGATACACCTGTGTGTGATCGGCTAATCATCGTGAGAGTGGGCGGATTTGTTTTCGGGTTGATTTTGAATGTATTCGGCACTTACTGCATACGGAGAGGAAAAATCGCCATTAACATGACTAATCGGTAAGCTTGCCGATTTCACTTAATCGACGCTTACTGCATGAGGCCCTGGGTCTCTTATCGTTCCAAATCAATTGGAGCATTAATGACTTGATGTTCTTTAGAGCCGGGTGTGGCACTACGATGGGGAGGGTTTGGAAGAAATATAGTAACCGTGGGAGGACGTTCATTTTTATGGACACTATCCTTCCAAACCAGGAAATTTGGTATTTTTTCCACGTTTCCAAGTCCTTTTTAATCTGGTCAAACAAAGGGGGGTAATTGTGTTGATAAAGGGAGTTATACGAGTTTGAAATTTTGACCCCCAGATATTTTATATAGGTGGAGTTCCACTTGTATTTGTAGTGGGCTTGGATAAGTTTCCACATCTGGGGAGGGAGGGAGATATTTAGGGCTTCCGATTTGTCTATGTTGACCTTATAGTCAGAGACTTGCCCAAATTGAGTCAGATGCCTTTGAAGGCTAGGAAGGGAGGAAAGGGGGTCATTGAGGGTCAGAATCACATCGTCCGCGAATTAGGGAAATTTTGTACTCTCGGTCCGCAATTTGGATCCCCTTGATACTTTTTTCGGCTCTAATTTTGGCCGTTAGAGGTTCAATGGTTAGGGCAAATAACAAAGGGGAAAGTGGGCAGCCCTGTCTGGTCCCGTTCCTGATTTTTTTTGGATCCGAGAATCCACCTGATAGTTTGACATACGCTGTCGGGTTTTGATAGAGGGCTCTCACTCCCTCTAGGAAAGGGCCACTGAAGCCGAACCTCAGCATTGTTTGGTCTAAAAAAGACCATTTGATTCTGTCGAACGCTTTTTCAGCGTTGAGGCTCAGAATCATTGCTTTGGATCCGGTGAGATGCACGTGGTCTATTATATCCACAATTTTGCGGGTGTTGTCGGAGGCCTGTCTTCCTGACACAAAACCTACTTGATCTATGTGTATGAGTCTAGGGAGAATTGGATTTAGCCTGTTTGCCAAGATCTTACTGTAGATTTTGAGATCGGTATTTAACAGGGAGATAGGCCTGTAGTTACCGCAGAGGAGCGGGTCTCTACCCTCCTTGTGGATTATAGCCAGATTTGCCGCTGTAATCGTAGCGGGGATTGGTTCCCCTTGGAGGAAGGAGTTGTACATATCTAATAGGTATGGAGAGAGGATTGGCATAAACATTTTATAATAAGAGTTCGAGAAACCGTCTGGGCCCGGGGTTTTGGCTAATTTGAGTGATTTAATGGCTTCAGATAGTTCCTCTTGGGAGACATTTTTATTTAACTTCTCTACCTCTTCCTGGGATAGGGTGGGCAGGTTGCATTGCTCTAGATATTGTGAGATAGTATTAAGGCTAACCGGGTCCTGGGTTGGGGGGTGAAGGTTGTAAAGGTCAGAGTAAAAGTCTGCAAATTCCTGTGCTATCTCTTTTTCTATGTATGTGGTCTGTCCGTTTCGTGTCTGTATGCGGGCTATCTGAGATTTGACTCTCGTGCCCCTGAGTTTTGAGGCTAGAAGCCTGTCAGCTTTATTGCCTTTATCGAAGAATTTTTGCTTCGACCACCTTAGTGTCTTCTCTACTTCGAGTTGAGTCTGTTTGAGGGCAGATCTAGCTAGATTTAGTTGTTTAAGCGTTTTTTTAGATGCCGTAGATTTATGCTGCTGTTCTAGCTTGGAAAAAAAGAGAATACCGGCGCCACAATAAATATAAAATGAAAAGTCCAAACCATAAAGTGTAAAGTCCAAATGGAGTCCTTAAATGAACTGGTGATGGAGGAATCTCACATCAGAGGGCAGTGCAATATGTGGAAAGAAGAAAAAACAAATTATGGTGCAGTACGCCAATCACTGTTGACTAAAATCGTATCAGGCTAACAACACAACACAAACATGACAGACAAACGTGAACACACTAGCAAGGCTGAAATATTAAAACAAAGCTATTTATTAAGACTAATACTGGATTCCTGGAGGGTCACTGAAATCACAAGCATCCGGATGGGTAAAAGTGAAACCCTACTCACAAGATACTGGACAATACTCACAAGATACTGGACAAGATACTGGACAATACTGGACAATACTGGACAGCCTGTTATTGTCCAGTATCTTGTGAGTAGGGTTTCACTTGACGTCACCGGAAGTCTCCCCAGACTTTTTTTTTTTTTTTCAACTTCAAATTTTCTTTATTGGGGTCACAGGTTCTTACATTGTATCACATCCCATTGTGTTACGTCCCCCCAATAATGTTTTTAAAACATACATCAGGCGATTTTAACTGCCACAGTATAGAACACGAACCGTACATATAGGACAGACAAGACAGACCAGACGACGGACAGGGGAGGGGGGGAAGGGGAGGAGGGGAGGGGGGGAGAGGGAGGGGTCTTCTCCGGGTATTCCTGCTGACGTGTTGTCTCTTAAGAGCTTCGTGTCTTTTTTGGTTAACACTCTTTGCTTCTATCTCGAAAATGCCTTGTTATCCCTATAGGCTTGGCGTGTTTGATTACTACACAAGGGGCTGTCAACTACCTGTTCGTCGCTATTTGTCGTCTGGTCTCTGTCCTCCAGAGGAGAACGCGTCTGAGCCTATTATAGCAGAATTGCGGTGGCATTCACCCCGGGGATATCTGTCTGAGCCAACCAAGGCGACCAGACTTTTAGAAAGTTTGTGCCGGTGTCATTAACCAAACTCGTTAATTGTTCCATCCGGCAAACGTGCCAAATCCTATTTCGAATCTTGGGGATAACTGGAATTTCTGGTTGCTTCCATAATGCTGCAATCTCGCATCTAGTGGCTATTGCGAAATGCGCGATTAATTTGTGCGTCGCATTTGACATACCCTGGATCCGCCTTCCCAGCAGGAACAGCCACGGGTCCAGGAGGATCTCCCAATCAAGAATCCGCTGTAACCAATCTCTAATCTGTTCCCAAATCGGGACCACTTTTGTGCAGGACCACAGCATGTGTTGCAGGTCAGCCACCTCCCCGCACCGTTTTGGGCAGAGCGGGGAGTAGCCCTTAACACATTTAGCCAATCTAGCTGGGGTGTAGTACCACCGCATCAGGACCTTATACGCGTTCTCCTTTAGTGTGGTACATATGGAGCTTTTAGCTGCTGCTTGTGTGATCTGCTCCCATTCCTCGTCCTCTAATGTCTCCCCTAGGTCAGTCTCCCACTGTCGCATGTAGTGTAACCGGGTCTCGCTTGTCGCCTCCGGACAGACTACTTCCCTGTACATTCTAGATGTGAGTCCCCTTGTGTCCGTGTCTCTGGAGCACAGCTGCTCAAAATTAGTGTGTGCTGGTCTAATTGGGGGTTTGTTGTAAAAATCTCTGATCTGGCGGTACCTAAAAAATTCTGTATTTGGGATATCCTTTGCGGATTTAATTTGCTCAAATGTTTGTATATGTATCCTGCCCTCCAGATCCTCAAGACGGGTAATGCCCGCTTGTATCCAATACACCATGTTTTTACAGTTCAGGCCTGGAGCGAAATCTGGGTTGCCAATGATTGGCGTCATGAGTGATGCTTTTGTGGTTAATTTACAACTAAATTTAGTGGCCTCCCATACTCGTAGTGAACTGGCAATGGCCTGTAGCGGCGTGCCGATTTGGCGTACCCTTCTCTTGGGCAGCCAGATCAGCTTCTGGATGTCAATTGGTGCACAACACTTTTTCTCCAACTCTATCCATCTCCTAAGGCTTGGGTCTGTGTGCCATTGGAGAATTTGAGCCAATTGGGCCGCTTTGTAGTAAGCGAACAAACAAGGTACCGCTAGCCCTCTTCTTATTGTGGGTCTCTTTAATATCCCCTTAGCAATTCTTGGGTTTTTCTTATTCCAAATGAATTTCATGATTGTTGACTGAAGGGAGAGGATGTCAGAGTGAACCAATGGTACAGGTAGGCTCTGGAAAAGATATAACATCCTTGGGAGGAGATTCATCTTCACGCAGTGTATCCTTCCAATCCATGAGATGCCCCCTTTTGCCCACACCCTGAGATCCTCCCTCAACGCCTTTATTAACCTGGGAAAGTTTGCTTTATATAAAGTTTTGTAGTCCCGTGTAAGATACACCCCTAAATATTTGATAGCGGAGGGTTGCCATTTAAAATTAAAGTTGAGATCAATCAGTTTTTCCACTTCTTTGGGAAGATTTATATTGAGGGCTTCTGATTTAGACTGATTAATCTTAAAGCCGGAAATATGGTTAAATTTGCTCAGAATTCCAAATACATTAGGAAGGGACGTGAGCGGTTTAGATAATGTTAGGATAACATCGTCCGCATACAGAGCGGCCTTATACTCTTGCTCTCCATCTGAGATTCCTGTTATATCTGGGCTATTACGTATGTGCGCCGCCAAGGGCTCTATACAGAGGGCAAACAACAACGGCAACAGTGGGCATCCCTGTCTCGTTCCACTTTTTATGTGAAATTGCTCAGAGGGAAAACCCTGGTGCCTCACTCTCGCCGTTGAGCCCTCATACAGCGCTATGATGGCCCGCAGTAGGCGTCCTCTAAAGCCAAATGCCCCTAAGGTTTCCGTTAAGTAAGGCCAGTCTATTCTGTCGAAGGCTTTCTCCGCGTCCAGACTCAACACCATAGAATATGTATTTTTCTTTTGGGCCAGATCAATCAGGTCAATGATTCTTCTGGTGTTGTCTGCCGCTTGCCTTCCTCCGATAAATCCTACTTGATCCGCATGAATTAACCTGGGAAGGACACTACCCACCCTGTTCGCTATAAGTTTAGAATAGATTTTGATGACCGAATTAATCAGTGAAATGGGCCGGTAGCTCTTACAGTCTGCCGGGTCCTTTCCAGGTTTGTGGATCACAGAGATGGATGCCTGAAGCATTTGTGCTGGAAAGGAGGCCCCCTCCAGTACCCCGTTAAATAATTTTAGCATATGTGGGGCTAGAATTTTAGCGTATTTCTTATAATATAGATTAGAGAAGCCATCGGGCCCCGGCGCCTTAGCCGGTTTTAATGCTTTGATGACTTCTAATATTTCCTCTAGAGTAAAGTCCGCCTGCAACGCCTCTCTCTCGGCCCTTCCTAAGGTTGGTAATTTTGCCTCTTTCAGGAAGGTGGTCAATAACTCACCCGTTTTAGTGTTGTGAGTGACCTTGTCTCCATTATATAGCTTCTCGTAGTAGATTTTAAATTCCTCTACTATTTTCCCAGGTATGGAGGTAAGGTCTCCCTGCTGGTTCCGAATTGCGTGAATAGAGTTATTTTGAAGCTTCTTTTTTAGCTTATTGGCAAGTAGTGTATCAGGTTTGTTCGCCTTTCCATAAAATTTCCGGTTAGACCAAGCCATTTCCTTCTCAGCCTGGGAGGTGAGGAGGAGGTTGAGTTTAATTTTGGTGTCTAATAATTGTTTGAGCGTGTGTTCCCGCTTATTGGTTTTGTGCAGGGCAGAGAGCTCAGCTATTTGAGTTTCTAGCTCCTTAGTTTTTTTCTCTCTTTCCCTTCTCCGTTTGGCAGCCAGATTCATCAATATTCCCCTGAGGGTTGCCTTATGAGCTTCCCACAGTGTAGCTTGTGACACTACGCTCCCCTCGTTGTCCTCAAAATATTCCTGAATTTTTTCCCCTACTTCCCGCCCGAGATCTGGAATCTTTAATAGGATCTCGTTTAGCTTCCAATTCGCTCGAGGTCTGTCTAGTGGAATCAGTGTGCACCGCAGCTCTATAGGTGCATGGTCAGACCATGAAATATCATGGATCTCTGAGCGAGAGACCCCAGGGACCAATCTATTGGACACCAGGAAGTAGTCTATCCAGCTGTATGTGTTATGTGGGTGGGAGTAGAAAGTGTACTCGCGTTCTCCCTGGTGTTGCTCTCTCCATATGTCTATAAGTTGACAGCTTGTTATGCCTTTTGTCAGAGTTAATACGTCGTGTCTGTGTGGTTTGTTAGTGGTCGTGCATCGGTCTAGACTGGGGTTGAGGACTCTGTTCAGGTCCCCCGCTACTATGATATTCCCCTTTGCGACTTTACTTAGCTTATCAAAGAAACTATTGAAAAAAGAAGTAGCATTGTCATTCGGGGCATATATTGTAGCGAATGTTATTGGATACTCCCTAATGGAGCCCGTGATTATCAGATATCTCCCCTCTCTGTCGCTATATGTTTTGTCAAGTCGGAATGGTATACGGTTGTGAATTAGGATGGCTACCCCTCTTTTTTTTACTCGAGCTGAGGCTAGGAAGTGGGTCCGAAAGTCTTTATCGATATACTTGGGGAAGTTAGTTTGAGAGAAATGAGTCTCCTGTAAGAAGAGCACTTCTGCCCCCTTGCGCCTGTAGTCTCTGAATGCGACCCTCCTTTTAGCCGGGCTGTTGAGGCCCTTAACATTATGGGATACTAACACTATGTCCTTACTCATTAGCAGGGATGTGCAGGTCCGTCTGACGTAGCTTCTTCATGCCTTGCCGAGCGTGCCTGCCCGTGTGACTCCGTCTTACTCCGACCGCCTTTCTCTTTCTTAACCCGTCTGAAAGGACAAAGGGGAGGGGACATACACAAGGGGACATGGGGGTGGACACATACACAACACCACATACAATAACAATCACAGTTAATCTTTCTCGACGTTCTCTCGCCTCTCTCCTCTCGCCGAGACTTCCGCCTTTGGGCTTGTGACTCTTGTTCAGAATGTTCGGCCTTGAGGTATGGTGTTTAACTCCTCTCCCCGAACATCCAACTCAATGGGTTGCACTAGTGCGCCTAGGGACTTTTCTCCCTTTCACTAGCGCCTGGCCCATGCAGACTTCGGAGCAGGCCTCCCCTCGCCGCTCCCGCCTCGCTTCCCCTAATTATCTAACACTTCCTACCCACTGAACTTTGAGTGAACTAACCAAATCCCGCTTATCCTGGGTCCCCTTTCATACAATAAGTATGAGGTAGCGATACAACTCACGAATGCCGTCCGCAACCTGCTTTCAACCCGATTAGCACAAAGGCTCGCCAAATGATGACGTCAGCAACACGAGTCACTTCTCTGGCGTCGGGCGGCTAGTGGCTGGGCAGGCACGCACAGAACTAAGCTCCTCCTTAGTTCTTAGTTCTGTGCGTGCCTGCCCAGCCACTGTAGCTGCCCGACGCCGGAGAAGTGACTCGTGCTGCTGACGTCATCATTTGGCGAGCCGCGGGTGCTCTTGATAGCTAGTCGATCTCCGTGCTAATCGGGTTGGAAGCAGGTTGCGGACGGCATTCGTGAGTTGTATCGCTACCTCATACTTATTGTAAGTGTGGGTAGTTTGTTGTTTTTATATTTTATTAAAAGTGTAGTTACGTATTACACCAGGCTGTGTCCTATTTCCCTTATCATTGGGTGTTGCTGTTATCGGTGTGCCCGTGAGCCCAACTACCATCTTAAGGGGAACCATCTCGTCAGATCACGTGGGGTCCGTGGAAAACCGAGGTGAAGATGTGGCACAAGTACAGATTCTCTCCCCTGCACGAGCATGATATTATCTTGTAAGTAGGGTTTCTATGTTCTAGATAGGGGTCCTTGCCTTTCATACTGCGCAATTGGTGTGTCTTTTGTTTTTGTTTATTCCCAGAATCATTTTGGAGGTCTTCCATAAGGACATCCCTACCTATCTGGAACTCTCTTGGTTATTCTACCCATCCGGATTGTCTCTTATTCTAAGACTGTCATTTGGACTACGGTATCTTGGACACCTTATTCACTAGCGCCGGGGACACTTATTTTGTATTTTCATTTTGTCTAACAGGTTTGGGACTGTGGGCCTCATGCAGTAAGCGTCGATTATGTGAAATCGGCAAGCTTACCGATTAGGCATGTTATTGGCGATTTTTCCTCTCCGTATGCAGTAAGTGCCGAATACATTCAAAATCAACCCGAAAACAAATCCGCCCACTCTCACGATGATTAGCCGATCACACACAGGTGTATCGGCGTGCGTGGCGGGGTGCTGTTAGGTTGCCCAATCACAAATCTTGCTGAATCAGGCGAAACAAGCATGTATTGGATAGCGCGCCATATTTAAAGGCAACGTGTACTGCTAATCATTCTCTGTGTTGTTGGGAGTGAGAGAGAGAGAGACGCACAGAGCTGGCTGATTGAAGATTTGCATATTGACTGAGAGACTTGTTGTGTATTGGGTGAGCTTTGTCCATTGTTGTTTTGTTTATATCTTTGTCTTGTTTTATATGTGGAAGTGTTTCGTGTGATTGGCTGTACATTTCTTGTGTGTTTTTTGTGAGTGCTGGAAGTATGCCCGCAAAGCGTGGGAAGAGTGATGCTGGTGGGAGTGGGAGTGCTACTCGTGCGAGAACGCGTCGGAGTGAACGTACTGTTCAGGGGAGTGATGTTGCTGGGAGTGCGAGTGGTGTTGCTGGGAGTGGGAGTGCTGGTGCTGCGAGTGGTGTTGCTGGGAGTGGGAGTGCTGTTGCTGGGAGTGTGAGTGCTGTTGCTGGGAGTGTGAGTGCTGTTGCTGGGAGTGGGAGTGCTGTTTCTGGGAGTGGGAGTGCTAGTGCTGGGAGTGGGAATGCTGGTGCTGGGAGTGGGAGTGCTGGTGCTGGGAGTGCTGGTGCTAGGAGTGGGAGTGCTGGTGCTAGGAGTGGGAGTGCTGGTGCTGGGAGTGCTGCTGGTGGCGCAGTTGCTGATGGGGTGTCTGGTGGTGGCGTGCTTGCTGGTGGCCAGCTTTTGGAGGCTCTTCCATTGGAAGAAGGAGAGTCCAGTCAGCACCAGCCAAGCTCTGACCCTAAACCTGTTCGGAAGAAACGTGTGGAGAAGCCACGTAATCCTCGCTTCAATGACCAGGAAAATACAGCTCTTGTCACTGGCATTCTGGAGCACTATGACAGTATCTATGGACATTTAGTAGGTAAGTGTACCTTTACATTTATTATTCAAATACATGTGATCCTAGGTCATCTGAGTTTTGTTCATATGCAAATATGGGTACAGAATATATTTCTATGTTAATTAGTGTGGAAACACAGCTTTTTATCATGCGTTACAAGGACAACAAAACTCAGGCGTACAATTTGCCATAACTGCATACAATATTAATGCAACCTTGCTTACATGTATAGGTTTAGTAGTGAATGCTCATGTGCTTCACATATTACACCTAAAACAGCATGTTTGCTATCTCTTGGAACAGCTAGCAGTGTAGGAAACTGGTGCTTCTATTATTATTAATTAACCTCATATATTTTGTATTTTTTTCAAGGGCGGACAAGTTCATCAAGCAAAAAAGAAATGTGGGACACAATAGTCATTGGTGTCAATGCGTGTGGGAATAGTGTCAGGGACAAGTATCATTGTCGGAAAAGATTTGATGATATTAGGTCAAAATTGAAAAAGAAAATACAAGACCAACGCGTGCATGCTACTGGCACTGGAGGTGGGCCGACACCACAACGTCTGATATTAACTCCATTGGAGGAGCTGCTTCGGGCAAAATTACTTCCCGTCGTCGTGGAAGGCTTACCTGGTGACCGTGATATTGGAATTTATCCCTCACAATTTCCACCAGGTGAGAAATATTACTGTACTAGGCGTGTCGTTGCTTACAGTTATTTTGCATATTTACACTGCTTTTTATACTGTCTTCACAATATAAGCATACCTGCATCTATATATGTATATGTCTGATTCTGTATATATATATATCTCAAAATAGACATATATGTTGTAGTCCTACTAAAAGCAGTAACTAATATAGCACGTGCCATTGCGTGCTCATTTACATGTGAATTCCCAAAATGCATTGCTGCAGTGGAAGCAATTGATGGTGGGCGAAGATGGGGAACAACAGGGTAGTACACATGTGTAACACATGTTAATGAGAAATTATTACTAGCTACAGGTACAGAACATAAATATGTATAATATTATTGTGTATTTTATTTATTTTACTCCGACAAACATGACATTACTGCCTATTTTAAGCATGCATCAAATATATTGCATGCAACTGCCTACAAACATCACTTGCACTAACACATCTATAGTTGTTTATGAAAAGGTCCATTTTTGCTTTAACTCATATACAGACAGCATAATGAGGCACATGTATCATATGTTATGTCATTGTTTTCATAACTTAAAAACTGCACACGACTATTTAGCTCATCTACCATTGTGTTAAAGCAGCTGCAATTAATATCTCATCACAGCATACACTTCAACAGAGGGGGTGGGGTTCAGCACACACACAAATTACAGGCTCATTTTAGGGTCAACTTAGTTCACACCATTTTCACCTGTTTCAAGTAATTGAAAGGTGTGGCTGATTAGGCTTTTTGGGGAAGGGAATACCGTTATTACAACCTGACTAGCACAACTGAAGTTAATCACACTCATTTGAAAGCTTCACTTTAGCTACTAAATGCCCCAACAACTCATTACTTATCAAAGCGTACGTCACACATTAGTTCACTCATATCTATAGTTGAACTACTATCAACAACACATTATCACACACTGCATGTGTTGTCTTGTTGAGTGACAGCCACATTCAGGTGTGCCACATCTTCTATTAATGTACCACACATATCCTCTACCAAAAACAACACTTTTTGCAATATGACCACCTTCATGATAACCATTGTGAATGGTCATCTCATGATAGTTATGTACATTATGATACTGATATCACTACACAACATATGATTTTTATGTTCAAATTTAATCTATTTATCCTCACGCATTACTGCAGAAACATAGTATGTTTTATGTTAGGGAACTCAAAAGTTCTAAGTACACAGGCATGTACATTGTTATTACAACTATTTATGTTCACTTTCACACACACATTTTGGGTTAAGGAAATGATGCTGTTAGGTACTCATAAATACAGAACATACAATAACTGTTTGTTCAATATTTACACATGTAAATGTAAAACTTATGTTATTGTTATATATAGTTGCCCCTGAAGGACATGTGTCACCTGAGACGGAACAAGTGTCTTCACCTGGGTCAGCCAGCTCAACACACCTAGAAGGTGAGTGTATCAGTTGGTGGCCATATAATATGTGCTCTTCTATATGTTATGTTGTCATGTTCATTATTTGTTTTGCACATGTTCTTTAAATAGGATTACTTAGTGTCAGTGAAAATGAAGTGTAAGGCAACATGTATTGTGTTAGTGATGTTAACTATCATGTAGGAGTTGTGAGTTTACAGCAAGTTTTCATTCACTCATATTTCATACTGAGTCCAAACATTATTCTTAAGTCAAGGTAGTTTTTAATGTGAGGTTATAAAACGTATGGAAACATGTTAGGTGTTACTTATGACACAGTAGAATTACATAGTAACACAGCAGAGATTAACATGCCATTTAATAATGTGTACATTTATTTGTAGAACATGATGATGAGGATTATGATGATGATGATGATGATGATGATGCCGCCATAGACACACAAATACAAGCAAGTGACCATGAAGAGGTTCCAATTGAAACTGTTTTACCGCCAAATCGTCCAGCAAATACCACATACGATGCAATTGTAGCTTCTGAGGGAAAAATTGTGGAAGCAGAAAATCGTCGCCATTCTGACCTGATGACAGTGCTGGAAAGGATGATTGCACTGCAGGAAGAAACAGTTTCACAATTGGCACATCTCCACAGAGTCTTCATTGAAGTGCCTAAACAGTTGCAAAAAATCAACACCTCATTCGAAGCATTAGTTGTTCAGCAAACACAAGCTAATTACTTGAGAATGACTAATGTACCACAATTCAACTTGAACACCTCACAGGCAGGATCTGTTCATGCTGGTCAGTTTTCACCACATGCTTCTGATCTTCATTCACCAGGTCCGAATGTTACCGGTCAAGTAGCAGACATTGCTGTGCAGGTTCCTGACGACATGCTACCGCTGCCATCGGTACAAAATCAGCAGCTGACACCTACAAAGGAGGCGACACAAACAAAACACAAGCAGTTACTACTGACCAGTTTTTGGTCAAAAACAAAAAAAGACACACATGAAACAGACCAACCATCACTTGTGCAGTGTCTACCAACTTGCTCACATGTGTCAGTGGGCACAAGCCCTGTCGGTGAGTCACTGGCCACAAGCCCTGTCCGTGAACAGTCACTACCCACAAGCCCTGTAAGTGAGTCACTGCCCAAAAGCCCTGTCGGTGAACAGTCACTGCCCAAAAGCCCTGTAGGTGAACAGTCACTGCCCAAAAGCCCTGTAGGTGAGTCACTGCCCAAAAGCCCTGTAGGTGAGTCACTGGCCACAAGCCCTGCCCGTGAAGTGCCAGAGGCCAGTCAAAGTGGCTCTGTTGTGGCTAAAGTTGTTGCCAAACGAAAAAGGAAAATACAAGAGACAACAAGCAGGCCTGTTACTCGATCTCAAAAGGAACAAAAAAAATAAATGTTATAATTCACTAAATATGTCTTTGGCCTTGTTTTGTTGACTTCAGATTATCTAATTAATATTGTATGTATGCAGAAGACTGTGTTGTTTCCAAACTTTCAAGTATGTTCTTGTACACGTGAAGTTTTGGAAATGTTAACAGTCGTAATTAAAGAATAGTGTTATAAATATTAATGTATTAATCGTCTGTTCAGTAATGGTCCACCAGGAGCCAGTTGCTAAGTTTAGAGAAGCTGCCATTGACTTTGCAGCAAAACATTGCATTTGGGTGTGTTACTTGATGTAATCATTGCATGTGCATATCATTCACATGCAATTAAAAAAAAACCTATTTAACTGCAAACATCTTTCTTGTACGTGTACAGCAGGATTATGTGTAAAATATTACTTACCTTTGCCTTGCTTGGGCATTGTAATGTTGTCCTTTAATCATTTATGTGTTCTTGTTTCAAGAACATCTCTGAATTTATACTAATATATATGTAGTATGTATGCATATATGCACACACACACAGACACACACTGTGTGTGTGTGTGTGTGTGTGTGTGTGTGTGTGTGTGTGTGTGTGTGTGTGTGTGTGTGTGTGTGTGTGTGTGTGTGTGTGTGTGTGTGTGTGTATGTATATATAGTACTATCTAAACTGGTATAGATGTATTTACAAAAAACATACACTTCATGCTTCCTTGTGAAAACACAGTATTTTAATAATACAGGCCTAATGTTTGAAAACTATACTAAGTGTGAGCCTCTAACAGTATTGGGCGCAAACAAATGTTTATTACTTAATTCACTCATGTTTATCACCATTTAAATAGGTTTCATACAAGGCCTACTTACTGCCATCAATATGTTGTGTGTACTCCTGCAATATAAAAAAAAAAAATATATACATTATATATATATATATATATATATATATATATATATATATATATATATATATATATACATATACATACACACACACACACACACACACACACATATATATATATACACACACACACACACACTATATATATATATATATATATATATATATATATATATATATATATATATATATATATATATATATATATATATATATATATATATACACTATATATATATATATATACATATACATATATATATACATATATATATATATATATATATATATATATATATACACACAATATACATATAGTACAATATACACTTTATATATATATATATTTATCAGAGAGATATATGTATATATATATATAGATACACACGTATTTAAACTCATGCAGACAGGGAGTTAACCAGACTTTCAAATACAGTACACACAGAAATGTATGCGGGAAAGAAACATTTCATTTTGCAGGTGTGTGTATTTACTGATATGGCTGTCTAAGCACTATTTTCACACAGTGCTCTTTGTTATTTTGCAAGAAAACTCAATGTTACTTAATTACAAGTGTAGGAATGTTTTCAGAAACGAGATAAAAAAAAAAAGGATACATGTTTGTCCCACAAGCGGCTATCACAAACCACAAATGTTCACCCAATTAAAACTACAAATCCAATTGGCGTTTGAAATGAGGAGTAAAAGTTTATACTTTTGTTGACCTTGAAAAGGAAACACAGAAATTTGTTAGCCATTGAGCAGTTTCATTTTTATGAGCAAAGGACAGATACCTGCACACATCTTTTGTGCTAATCTGCAATGGCTGAAGAATTGGTTAAAAATCAAAATCCGCAGTTAGGGTATAAATACATGGTATCAGAAGCAATTTTATCAACTTGCGGACACAAAGCAAGCACACGCCAAATCTATGATTTGATTCGAGCAAAATATCCTTATTACCAAGACCGTGGGCATGCGCGCAATTTTAATTCCTCAGTAAGATTCACTTTATCAACTAATGACTGTTTTGAACTTGTGCAGGATAAGCTAGAAGACAAGTATGGTTTCTGGAAGATTGCGAAGGAAAAACATTTCACCGTCAAAGAGGGCACACATATTGTGCTTAAAGGCATATTTATTCCTAATGCCAATAGCAATGGATCCGCTACTACTGTTCCGTGTGAATCGATACCTGCTGCAATATCTGCACCCTCCATTCCAGAAACCCACATTGTACAAGAACAAAACTACTATGATTATGTAGCAAGCCTTTCAGCAGAAAATGCATTGGAATGGGTACCCGAAGAAATTAACCTACCTCCGGACCAATTGTTTGAAGAAAGCAGTGGCGATTCCTATGAGCGCTTCATGGAGGAGATGTGTGACATACTGGATTCAGCGTTTGGGTCAAGCGTGGATGAAAATGCCTTGCATTTCTGGAGCGACCAGTTGCAGGCAGACGAAGAGTTAATTCTAGAAGAATGGTAAATATAACAATCGTTATGCGTTGACTCTGCGTTTAAACTTTTTTTTTTTTTTGTAACCACCATTTTCACTTTCAATGCGTGGATACAGCGTAACATTGCACACTGCATAACATGTAGCGATCACAAACACATTGTTTCCTAATACAATATAGTAGAACGTGAAAGAGTAGTACACATTGCTGACGGAATAAATATACGTACTTTCCTATCCCTTAAAACATATTAGCAACATTTTACCCTAACTCTAACACATACCTGTTTTGTTATCATGCAACATCTACAACATTTAAAACCGGGTCCACCACGTATGACGTGGGACCCTTGTCATGGGCCAAGGCGTCCTTAAAAAGGATTACGGATGTAAGTCCCGCCCCCAAGCGACGTGCGCGCCTCAAAGCCTATTGGCTGTCATGTTTTGTTATAGTAACGGTAACTGCAGTGTGTCGTGTGCGGCTCAGTGTTTGTAGGCGTCAACTGGGCGTTAGCCGAATGTTAATTGAGTGGGAGGAGTGTTAGCGTGCGTTTCACGCTGGTTTAACATGACGTCACACGTATTGCATTTGCGCATTGTGTTATCGGCCGTCCTTTCTGTCCAAACACGTCTGTTTAAAAAGAATACAGATGTACTCGTTTAGAACGAATGTAGTTTCGTATTCATTGTATTTGAAATAAAGATTTTATGTTTAATGGTATTTTCAAGATGTATTGAACGCACAACGTACGCTTTGTTTTGCGCATGCGCTAACAGTTAGTGCAGCCAAGCGTGAAGTGCGTGCGCACACTAAGATGTGCGCGCACATTTTTCAGTATACAGGCAACGTTCACTTCATATACATAGTTATGCCTGCTACAAATTTAAATAAACATTACATACTGATGTACACTTGTACTTCTAACATATAAGTGAGTGACGTGTGTATGTACACAATCATATAGAGCTGTGTAACGCGTTGTCACGGATACATATATAGTAAGGTGCCATATTTGACCATCATGTGTTTGCTGTATTTCAGAGATGTCAGGGAAGATACAATCGGATCAATGTATGATTTCAGAAGAGTCTACCTTTATATGAGATGATTGTGAGGAGGAGCCACCGACTACTATACTACATATGGAACTAATTTTATATTGCTTGCAGCGCTTATTAACAAACAATTAAAAATGTGATACCCTTATGCCTATATTGCATAAGCACTTAATTAACATAATGATGTTGCAAAATAGTGCCTCATGAATTTTTATTGAGTGTTCTTTAATGACTACTATCATTTTATGGCATGGTGTGTTTTATATATAACAACCATTCCCACTCTGCTAACACATTTGTGTATTCTATTGTGTAATGGAACGTATGACTGTCGAAACTATGTAACAATAATAATAAGAATAAGAATAATAATTATAATATGAGCATGTTCATGTATAGCGCTGCTAGTTGTACACAGCGCTTTACAGACACATTTTTCAGGCTGAGGTCCCTGGCCCGTGGAACTTACAATTTATTTTTTGCCGCCTGAGGCACAGGGAGATAAAGTGACTTGCCCAAGGTCACAAGGAGCCGACACCGGGAATTGAACCAGACTCCCCTGCTTCAAACTCTCAGTGCCAGTGTGTGTCTTTACTCACTGAGCCACTCCTTCTCCCAATGTAAAGGACACTTACAACCAACTAGCCATTTATTGTTAAAAATCTCTTGTTACATGGGTATGTTGATAAAATGGTTTGGGACTGTAGCAAATAATGTTATTGGCCAGATGTTGTGGTCCCCTACAATGCATGATGTTCTGAATATGACATCAACATCATGTAATGAAGTACGTTTCTGTGTATATTTCATTAACCTAACTAACTATAGTTTACTGTGTTTATTAAACGTTCTAAAAATACATAGTATAGTCAATATGATGATATAAGCTACCATAATAAAGCTGGTGTTATCATTTGTCGGTGTTATACATGGATCCTACACAAATTGATACAGACACAAACAGTTGTCTTAAAAAGTGTGTCTATGCTAATGTGCACGTGATTGACGTTACAATTGTGAGAATACTTGATAATTATCATCATGATAATGATGAAGTGACGTGATTTATATTGCAAAAATATTACCAACATTGTCATATTGGTAAATTAGAAATGCTAAATGACAGTAACATTTGCAACAACATTGTGTTTTCTGTTAACAGTTTTACACTTGGTACATGTAGGACACATCCACACACGTGTGACTTATACATACACATGTCACAAATGTAAATTAATGTTGACTATTAATTCCTAGCATTAAAAAACACCTACATTGCTAAATATAAGATGTAGTACGCATTGTTGTGATTACAGGCATTCATGCATGGAGTGTTAGGATCAGTCAATTTCATCCGTGATGAATGAGCTCCCGTAAGTAAACAAATAAGTACAGTTATCCCCTTGTCTCCAAACACATCTATATTACATTAATGGAATTTATAAGGAAACATACATAAAATGTGATGAAATGTGAGTAATCATTTTCTAATACAATGCACATGAAAGCTCAAGAGTAGCTAAATGCATATACATGATATAGAAAGTACATATATGTTACATTTGTGTTTAAACCAATATGTTGGGTTTTGACTTCAAATAATTATAGGAAGATTGATGTAGGCACATCTTATGAGAGATGTCAGCAAATATACATACCATGATCAGTCATACTGGAGATATACCTATAATGCAAAGGAACAATATATAAATTGCAAACATTGACATGCCATCTTCAGTACCGTAAACAACACAGCAAAGTGTGTATTTGGTGTTGAATGTGCAACACCATGTATATTTAATGACATTCAAAATGTAAATCAGCCTGGTGTACACATCATATGGATGTACATGTTACACTGCACCAATAACATTGTATGTAAGCATACTAGAAGCATGAATGAGTATGGGCATAATATGTGTATTGTGTTAGCATAAGGAACAACACAATGCTAAAATATTAGTGATTTGTTACCCCAGTTGTATTCACATACACACAACTAAAGTACAATTGAAGAGGGATTATATAACCTGTGCAACAATAACATACCGGTGCCACATCCCTTTGTGCACACAGCAGAGAAAAGAAAGGTGTGCAACCCATATTCATCTGTGTCCTACCAGAAGGGTATATAAAAAAACATTATTGTTAAGATAACATAATGTAACTATAAAAGTATAACTTGGAACATATATGTTTTTACTTACAAGAAAAAAATGAATTGATGAGATTCTGGCGTGTCTGGCCACCACTGGCTGTTTGTTCATTTTCAGCAGCTACATGGGTGGGATGCTCGTCTACCAAAGGCTCAGCTAGGTCTGATTGTACATTGTGCCTCAGTGCAACATTGTGCAAAATGCAACAGGCAAGGATAATATCAGACACTTTTTGAGGCTTGTATAGAAGAGCCCCACCAGTTCTGTCCAGACACCTAAATCTGGTCTTGAGTAGGCCAAATGTCCTCTCTATAACAGATCTTGTAGATATATGGGCTGCATTGTACCTCTCCTCTGCTTCAGTTTGAGGGTTTAGCACCGGAGTCAAGAGCCACGGCCTAATTCCGTATCCTGAGTCACCTATAATGAATGGAGCACACATAAGCTGACATTAGTGATCAAATTGTACAATGCCAACATTCCTACATAAAAATGTGTTTTGTGTTAGAACATGTAAATCTGTACTCACCCAGCAGCCAACCATGTTCAAAATGTCCCTCTTCGAACGCATGGAAGACTGAAGAGTTCCTCAGGATAGAGGAATCGTGACTGGAACCAGGGAATTTGGGTACCACATGCATTATCCTCATCGTGGCATCACATACCACCTGTACATTGAGTGAATGGTAGTGCTTACGATTGCGGTACACATGCTCACTCTGACTAGGTGCAATCAAAGCAACATGTGTGCAATCGATTGCACCCAGCACACATGGTATCCCTGCTATATTATAAAAGCCAGTCCTGACTTCCAGCCACTCTGTCGCCTCTGTAGGAAAATGAATATAATTCCTAGCGCGTCTATTGAGTGCATAGAGAAACTGGGTCAAGGCCCGCGAGAATGTAGATTGCGAGACCCCGCCCACTATGCCCACAGTTGTCTGGTATGACGCGGAAGCAAGATAATGTAATGAGCACAGCATTTTAACAAGCCCAGGGACTGCACGACCTCTGGCTGTGAAAAAATCTAAATCTCCCCTTATCTCCTCATAAAGAGATAAGATTGCTGCTGAACTCAAACGATAGCGACTTACAATCTCCTCCTCACTCATCCCATCTAACAGGGTTCTCTCCCTGTACAGACGCGGACGAGGCACAACTTGTCTCCTCTGTCTTCTCCTCTGATCTCCTGTCCCTCTACCTGTCCCTCGGCCTGTCCCTCTCCCTGTCCCTGTCGTATCCGCGTGACTGTCCCTGTCACTGTCCCTCGGTGTGTCCCTCCCTTGCCCTATATGATTCTCTTGATCATCAAGCATGTCATAGAAAAGAATGTTCCTCCGTCTCCTAAACAATCTCAACATTTTGAAATGAGTAGCTGTGAATGAGCAGGTAATGGGCGTCCTTTAAATAGGTATGTGATGATGTCAGGTGACATAGTAAAATGCAAGGTGTTACATTAACATAATAAAGTACTTCTGTGGCAAGCTGTGTGCAGTTGTTCTTAGAAGTATTTGTTGTGTGTATTCTGCAGGGAATGATGATATTTGCCAATGATGTGACGTGAAGCTTTGTACAAAGATTGGTTGAAAATAAATAGTGTAATGTGCAATGCATGTAACACTTGTGAACGCAACAGTCAGTCATGTAATTAGACAAAAAGGCTGAGATTGACGTGGGAAAAGTTTGGTGTAACATGTGTAATTAGGCATGTTATTGTCACATGTTGACAACAATGAATAGTCGTGTGCATATGCATGCATTTCTGTAATGAGGATAGTTGGTATAGAATGAGTTTACAAGGTGTCCCAATGATGAATTACTGTACATGTGTGTATAAGTTAGGTTGAAGTGCTTGTAATGCTACGGTTACAATGTAAACATGCAATGTGATTGAGCGTCCAATAAGTGACGTCATGAAAATAGGGAGGACCCAAAACTATATGTAAACATGAGAATACAGATGTACATGAACGTTTAAAGATGCGTGACACATTACAAGCATTGTGTAATGTAAAGGAAGATGAATATACGGTGTATGTGTGACATGTGTGACATGTGTAACATCATGTAAATAATTGTCGCTCAGTTCAATAAAATGTGTGATATGATGTGAGGTTCTCCTTTAAGAGTTGAGTATAGTATTTTCCCTTGCCACATCATCACATGATGAGTAATGTGACCCGCAAATGCTGAAAACATGTAAAAGTATAATGTTATGCAAATAATACACGTCAGCTGTGACACAATGCAGGGAATGCCCCCACACTGTAATGCAAATGACGTTTGTATTGTGAGCAATGAAACGTAAACAGTACTATACTGTTATACGTCCCCGCTCCATTGACTCCATTGATGTACAGAAGTTTTTTTTTTTCTAAGTGCCGTTCCGGCAGCCTTAGCGATCGTTCTCCCCTCCAAACTGCCAACTTTAGTTGGCGGGAGAAATTGGCCATAACATCTCAATTTCGTAGTGCCGATCAGCCCCGATAAGCTGATTTTTTTTGTTGAATCCAGCCGATTTAAAAAAAGTGGCGATCAGTGGCGAAAACAGGCTTATCGGCAGCCGACTGGCCATAACAAAATAATCGGCTCCGAAACCTGGCGAAATCAAGCACTTATCGGCGCTTACTGAATCTCAAACCCAATTTTGGCTATAAAATGGCGATAATTCCCTTATCAACGCTTACTGCATGAGGCCCTATCTGTTTTATGTAGCTCCCCTTGGCAGCTTTCTTATTGATTTTTCTTATTCACATTTATTTTTTGTGTTTAGAATGATCTGTTTATCACTTTTTGTTTGCACATCACACTGTTGGTTTAAGCGCTTGTAGAGAGTTTATTTAGATAGTTTGTTTGCATAGTACAGAAAAAAAGGTAAGGTAGCAGTCTCTGGTCCTTTAGGAGAAACAGCAGCCAGGTCATTAGGCTTAGCATGCAGGTGGTTCAGCAGAGTAACAGGCTGTGCAGCCATGCCCTTCTCCTGCAGTCTGCCTGAGAGCTCTGCCTCAGCCCTGATATAGGGTTAGTAGCCTGATTAATTAATCCAGTTCAGAACTTAGGCACGTTCTATAGTGCCGTGCGCATGCTACGCCGTGTGCGTGGATTTTTAGTTGGCTGACGTCAGTCAGCCTTTCTATACAAGGGCCGCGCGCGCGGCAGGGAGAGGGGAGCCGACAGACAGCGGCGAAGATGAGGAAATTCATCTTTTCGCGCCGCTGCCTGCGCTCAAATGTATGTGTGTGTGTGTGTGTGTGTGTGTGTGTGTGTGTGTGTGTGTGTGTGTGTGTGTGTGTGTGTGTGTGTGTGTGTGTGTGTGTGTATCTGCACAAGTCTAATACATTTTTTCTTTTTACTAATGTTTTTTTTTTTTTTAATAAATAATAAATTACACATAAACACACACACACCCATATACATACACATACAGACACATACATATACACATAAACACACTCAACACTGTATACACTCAACACAGCACACTCACAAAAAGCATGCGGCACGTGCACGCGCGTTCACATTGGTACGCGCGGCCGCACGCTGTATATAACAGCCCTTACACTGGAAACCCTGAACTGGCTCAGTCAGGGGCAGTCTGTCTGTTACGAAGTGACAGAGTGTATTTCCCTGTCACAGTCTCACATATTCCCCTAGATAAAGTGGACAATTTGTATAATTCAATCCGCTCTTCTATTCTTTCCTTCGTGCAGAAGTTATTAATGCCAGTCATTTGATCGGAGCTGAACTCTTCTCCAGAACAGGGTAGACGAATTTAAAGCATATTAAAAATAGGTAGGTTAAGTTGAAACACCTGCACTCTTCATGTTTTATCTTCAAAATGTTAATGCAGAATTGTTCAAGTACATGAGCACCTTATTCCTTCCTGCACAATGAAGCACTTCTCAGTTAAGATTATTCATCAGCTATCTCATTAATACCCCTAGGTTATTTCAGAAGGTTGCTCACCCCTCGTTTTTCTACCGATTCCAATGATTTGTATCTGACTCTCTCAATATCCCTGTTAACTACGGAACATTAAAGTCTGTCGCCCTGTCCTACATCTATAGCAGCTTTTTTATTTCAAATCAGAACATTTATAAGAACCCAGGGACCCTCTGGAGATCAACTGCAGCACTCAAATCTCTGGGGTCGTTCCGATTGCTGACAAAAAAACACTTTCTATTGGCTGTCTGGGTGAGTCTGACCACAGTAGCCATATTGTTTCTCACAGACAATAATTTTTGTAAGGGCATTTCAACATAAAATATCTCCGGAACAAGGGAATTGCTATATCTTGTAGTGCCGCGGTTCAGCTCTAAGGGAGACCTTGTTTCAAATAAGGTAAAGAAAGTGTTTGTATATATAACCCCCTCTGTGATGCAAGCAACGCACTCACACTGCCCCCTGGCAGGGTCCTCTCCAGTGTGCTATGGACATGTGACTGGTGATGGACATAATAGCAGCCAATGAAAAAGGCTGTGGAAGAGGTGGGACTAAGAGAGAGAGGAGCTTTTAAGGGGGGCGGCCATGACACGGAGAGTCAGATCTGCACAAGGCTGAATGCCTTCAGGCTCGATTGATTGTGACCTGGGGCAGTTTGAGTCCCACTGAGAGAGAGCAGAGATCCACTGGAGGGAGAGTAGTACCTGGTGCAGCAAGGCCCAGCAGATCCGCACCAGTGTCAATCGCCATCAGAGGGGACCTTCATCCTCCCATGTTACTTTTGTTTTTTGTCTTGGTCTTTTGATATCCCTTGGAATCTATTCAAGTACCAGCCCTATCAAACAATGGTAATTTCTTCTTGCAATACATCCGTCTCAGTGACACTCATTTTTTCACCAGTGTTATGTCACAGACTTTTGTTTTTGTTTAAACTCATCCATAATTTTTCCCTATCTCTTCGGGTATACTCAGCATACATCTCTCCATACTTCTTTGGGTTATCTGGAGCTTCTGTTTTGCCTTCGCAATTAGGGTCCACATTTCACGTCTATACATGAGCAGAGGCACTGATCAAACACTTTCCTTTTGAGCCACGGTGTAAGATTGTCAATTTACAGCTTACTCTTCAGAGGATTAGAACCATAACCAATAGTTTCATTACATGAATTGTTAATCAGCAAAATCAAAATGTACCTGATAATTAATTCTTCCCAAAATAATGAAATGATCTTCAACCCGTGAAAAAGGCAAATATTTAACGACAAGACAAACTGGACAGTTGAGACCAAATATAAAGCAATAAATAGTTGTTTCTGAAGAAGTTTATGCAAAAATATGACCTTAGCTATCAAAATAGCAAGTCTTGTGATGCCCCAGTGAATGACCAGTCTATTAAGACACAGGCACTCAAGGGGTTAATGCAATCCATTATCCCACAGCTGTTACTGACTCTGCCCCTGCCTATCGGTACAAAGCATACTATTCTGAAGCCAGGGCACGTTGGTATGAATGGCTCCCGATAGCATTAACACAGTTCCCTTTTAAATCACTCCAAGTCCTGTAATATTTCCTCCACTTTATTGGGAAAAGGTAGCAGGGTACAGATACTTGTGGATGGTGTGTAGTGGTGATTATTAGTTAGAAACCGGTAAAAAGAGATGGCCTCACCAAGGGTTATAAACAGAGAAAGGTTCTTTACTCACTGTCTCCAGGGTTGAAAAGGAAGTGAGGTGCGGTGTGGGCAAAGGAAAAGTCAAGGGGCAGACCATGTCTGAACAAACAGGAGGGGGGGCAGACTAGCCCATTCTGGTGAGGATCTCAGAGACTGCTGTAGCAGCTCACTGATGTCATGCTCGCAGGCAAGGAGTGCAACATTGTTGCAAGCCACGCAGGCACAGTATGTGTCTGCAGACTCCATGCAGCTGGGAATAAACTCTGACAGGCAGAAACTGCAAAGGAGAGAGGGGGGTGAGTCAGAAATGTGGCTCTTGTTCCATAACACTCCACGTCTGGTATCTGTAGATACCACTATATGGCAAGCTATGTGGAACATATGTACAATACATACAACATAACAATATACTGCAAAGGTCCATATTTCCATAGCAATGTGATACCGGCTGGTACCACTGGCATCAAAGTCCTTTGGCCAGGCCTTCCAGTAAGGGAAGCCAGGTGGGTGCGCAGCTCTTGGTTAGCTTGACGCACCACAATGTCTCTTAAAAGTCCACGGCACTCTTGGTCGCGCAGGTATCTTTGGATACTATTGTCTCTATTGTCCTTAGTGTTTATTTGTAATTCCTTGCATGCTCCAACGAAATTGGTGCCACAATCGGAGCGTATTTGTTTAACTGGTCCTCTGACTGCGAAGAACCTTCTGAGGGCATTTATGAAGCTTGAAGCATCCATAGATTCTATAACCTCGATGTGTATCGCTCGCATACTCATGCAGGTGAAGAGTACCGCCCATCGTTTGCTGTTTGCTAGTCCGCCCCTAGTTCTACGCGAGATGACCATCCAGGGCCCAAATACATCAAGTCCTACATAGGTAAAGGGGGGTTCTGTATTAAGTCTGTCGACAGGTAGATCCGCCATCCTTTGGTCTTGGCTTTTGCCTCTCAGCATTCGGCACCTAACACATTTGTGGAGATTACTGGCCACGCACCTTTTCATGCCAACGACCCAAATGCCCGCCGCCCTAATGGCGCCTTCGGTGAAGTGTCGTCCCTGATGCATGACTTGTTCGTGGTAGTGGCGCACCAACAAAGTGGCGATGTGATGCCGGCCAGGGATGATAAGAGGGTTGCTTTCCTCCCTGCTCAGTTGGGACTTATTGAGGCGGCCTCCTACTCTCATGAGGCCGTCGTTGTCGATGAAGGGATTCAACTTCCAAAGTGGACTGTTTTTGTTAACACTCTTCTTTCCGCGAATGCAATTGATCTCTTCCGCATATGTTTCCCTTTGAACATGACTGAGAACAGTTTCCTTAGCCTTTGTAATTTCCTCTACGGTGCGCAGCTCTTTGCAGATGTGCCAGCCGTGGCAACCGGTAGTTTTACCGTCTGGTGTCTGGCGGAAGGAGGAGGCTATATGCCCGAGATGGGCTACTGTTCGCAGAAGGGCCGTCCACTTTGAGAAGCGTTGGAATCGATGTGATCCGAATGCGTTTTTGTGCGATACATTGGTGAGTACCACGGATACTTGTAGGGGCCTTATCTCCGTATCCTTTTCGGGATCCACGAGTTCAAAATCGTCAACTGGGGTTGGTAGCGTTTCTGCAGGCTGCGCAAGAAACATTGGTCCTGTGAGCCACGACGTATTCTGCAGTTGAGATGCGGGTACTGATCTGGTGGCGTGATCTGCGGGATTTTGCTCTGTGGGCACGTGGCGCCATTGTTCTGGTTGGGTTGACTTCCTGATTCTTTCTACACGGTTAGCTACGTATACGTAGAATCTCCTTTTCTTATTGTAGATGTATCCCAGTACCACCTTGCTATCTGTGTAGAGTTTGACGGCATCTGGTTTGCTGTCCATCTCATTCTCGATAAGCTCCGCCAGTTCTACTGCTAGCACTGCACCACACAGCTCGAGTCTGGGTATAGTATGGTCAGGTTGTGGCGCCAGCTTAGCTTTGCCAAGGATGAACCTGATGTGGCAACTTCCATCCACGTCCGTGGTTTTTAGGTAGGCCACCGATGCTATAGCTTTGGTGGAGGCATCTGAGAACACGCAAAGCTCTTTGCTGTGTGCGGCGGTGAGAGATATAGGTGAATAGGGGCGTGGGATTTGAAGTTGCTCGAGGGCCTTCAAGGAGTGTTTCCACGTTTCCCACTCTTTCCGTTTTTCTGGAGGTAGTGGGGTGTCCCATTCCTGTTTTTCGAAGGACATTTCTCTGAGGAGGGACTTCCCTTGTATAGTGACAGGAGCCACGAATCCTAGCGGGTCGTAGAGACTGTTAACGGTGGACAGGACTCCGCGACGTGTGAAGGGTTTTTCTTCGATGGCTACCTGGAACGTAAAGGTGTCTGTTTTAAGATTCCAGCTTATCCCCAGGCTCCGCTGTATGGGAGGCGTATCGGTCCCCAGATCCAAATTCTTTAGATCGTTTGCTTGATCATCTGCGTGGAACGCCTTCATCACTGTGGCACTGTTGGAAGCTATTTTGTGCAACCTTAGGTTGGCCTTCGCTAACATCTTTTGTGTCCTCTTGAGTAGATCTACGGCTTCTTCTTCGGTGGGAACTGATTTTAATCCGTCGTCCACATAGAAGTCTCTTTCGACGAAGCTCCTGGCGTCTTTTCCGAACTCTGCTTCTCCGTCTTGGGCCGTTCTTCTGAGGCCGTAGGCTGCCACTGCAGGTGATGGGCTGTTCCCGAAGACATGTACTTTCATGCGGTACTCCGTGATTTCTTTTTCTATGTCGTCATCTTGGTACCACAGGAATCTTAGGTAGTTACGGTTGTCTTCTCGCACAAGGAAGCAGTGGAACATCTGTTGAATGTCTGCGGTTACGGCGATAGGTTCCTTGCGGAAGCGGATCAGCACTCCCAGAAGACTGTTCGTCAGATCCGGCCCGGTGAGGAGAACATCGTTTAGGGAGACTCCCTGATGCTGAGCGCTGGAGTCGAATACCACTCGGATTTGGCCAGGTTTCTGGGGGTGGTAGACGCCAAATGACGGGAGGTACCAGCATTCTTCGCCTTCTTTCAGTGGGGGCGCCAACTCTGCATGGCCACTGTGGAAGATTTTTTGCATGAAGGCCACAAAGTGTTCCTTGGTCTCCGGTTTCCTTTGTAGGTTGCGGCGGAGCGAAGCGAGCCTAGACATAGCATGGTCTCTGTTGTTTGGGAGGCGTCTTCTTGGCGAACGGAAAGGTAGTGGGGCCACCCAACTGCCCAATTCGTCCTTGAAGAGCTCCTTATCCATTAACCTCAAGAATTCTTTGTCTTCCATTGATGGCGCCTGTTTGTCGTCGTCCTTTGTTGTCTGGAACACTGTACTCCCTAGGTCATTGGGGTATTTTCTTGCCACAGGCGCGTCTCCGTAGTTCCTTTTGGTCTCGAGCTTCTCGTGGACCTGAAAGTGGTTCGGACAAGGTTTGAAGTGGGATATACGACCGTTTTCCAACAAGTTCGTCTGTAGGGCGCCTACGTTGTCGGGTCCTCGTATCCTGTCTATGCATACTTCTCCAACTACCACCCATCCTAGATCGAGCCTTTGGGCGCTTGGGCCGTTGTGGTCCCCATTTCGCTGTTCGCGGATCTTGTGTGCTCTCATGATGTCTCTGCCAAGTAGCAGCAGGATCTGGGCATCTTCGTCTAGTGGTGGGATATGATCGGCAATGGTTTTTAGATGGGGATGGTGTCGCGCCACGTCTGGCGTGGGGATCTCAGTCCTATCTTCCGCCATGTGATTGCACTCGATGAGTGTGGGAAGGGGCATGCTCACTTTGCCGTCTATTGAGCATATGGTGTAGCCATTCACTCTTCTCCCTGTAGTCTCCATTCGCCCTGCGCACGTTCTGAGAGTGTAAGGAGAGGTACTGTCTTGTATGCCGAACATATCGAAGAATTCTGACCTGACCAGCGATCGGTTGCTCTGGTCGTCGATGATTGCATACATCCGTTTGGCTCTTTGGGGTTGTCCCTCTGGGTGCACTGCTACCAGACATATTTTAGAGCAAGATCTACCGTCGTCTCCTTCTCCGCATAATTCTGTGCATTTGGATGCTACTGACGTCGGGGGGGGGGTGTCTCCCACTTCTTCCTCCCCGCCCTGCTTTGTCGGAGGGTTAGGGGCTTTGCTTGCTTTGGGCTTCATAGCTTCCGGGTGTAGAGCGGCTATGTGCCTGTCGCTATCGCACTCTGTGCATCTCATAGCTTCTTTGCAGTCCTTGAATAAATGAGTTGTGGAAGCACAACATTTGAAACAGGCTCCCCATTCCCTGAGTAGGTTCTTTCGCTCCTCTATGGGTTTCATCCTGAATCCGAAGCACTTGTTAAGTGGATGCGGCTTTTTGTGGATAGGGCATTCTTTGTTAAGGTCCCTTGGTTTTTTGTCCCTGTCGGCCGTCTGGCTGGGACTCGCGTGGGTCGTAGGGGGCACGTCCGTCCTGTGGACCGAGATGGGTGTTCTGGAGTCCTTGTACCTTGCTGTTGACCTTTCGTTCCTCGGGTGGCTGGCGCTGGATGTGGTTTGCGCCCCTAAGATGAAGCTGGGGTCGTTTCTTGTCCTTGCCGCTTCGCAGATGAAGCTCACGAAGAATGAGAATGGGGGGAAGACAACCTGCTTCTCCCTTTTGTATTTGGAACCTTGTGAAAGCCACCTTTCTTGGAGGTTGAAGGGTAGCTTCTCCAGGATGGGTCTCACGCCACGAGCTGAATCTAGGGCGTTTAGACCTATTAAGGAATGGTCTTTCCTTGCGAACTCCAGTTCTTGCAGCAGGTCTCCAAGATCTCGTAACTTCGAGTAGTCTTTACTCGTGATCTTGGGGAAGCTCTCGATTCTTTTGAAGAGTGAATCCTCGACTGCTTCAGGGCTGCCATAGGTCTCTTCTAGCCTTTCCCACACTAGGTCCAGACCTACTTGGGGTTGATGTGCGTTTGCCGTCCGAAGTCTCTGCGCTTGCTCCCTGGATACGTTCCCCAAGAACTTAACTAACAGGTTGAGCTCTTCCCTTGCTGAGAAGTCCAAGCTGTCGATTGCGTCTTTGAACGTGAACTTCCACGTCCTGTAGTTCTCAGGGCGGTCGTCGAAGCTGATGAGTCCTGCGTGCACCAAGTCGCGCCGGATCATGTACTTGGCTATGTCTGTCAGACCTGAGACGTCGGCGCGTTTGCCCCGTTCTGAGGTAGTTGCTGGGACGGTCTGTGCGGTCGCCTCTTCCTTGGCGTGGACGCGTGATGGCTGCTGGCCAGTGTGAGGGGCTGTTTTCTCCCGCGTGGGTGTACCTGGATTACGAGCCTGTTGTGGTGCATCCGTGTGCGCTCTGGCGTGTGGATCGCTGTTGCGGCTGTGGCTATCCCAGGCAGCGTATGCCATTGACAGAGCAGCGTCTTCTCCTCGTGGTCCTAGCGAGTCTTCGTTGTCTGTGGTGTCGCTCCCTCCGTGTTGAGATGGTGCGCTGGTGTTTACGCTGAAGAGGCTCCTTACGTAGTCTTCAGTGCGTTGGGCTGGATCCTCTGAAGCTATCCGTCTGTACGGTAGCTCCCCGCCGTCCTGTCTCGCAGCTGCTTCTAGGACTTCGGCTTGGGCTATGGCGGCGGCGGCTTCCTTCTCTTGATTAAGTGCCTCTAGATCCGCGTCCAATTCGGCTTTTTTACGCGCCGCGGCAGCGGCAGCATTTGCAGCGGCGGCGGTAGCATTCTGCTCCTCCTCTTCTATGCGCGCTCTTTCTGCCCTTACGGCTGCCTCTCTCCGACCATATTCGGCCCTGGCACGTGCGGCCTCTGCTGTGGCTCGCGCCTTGGTAGCGCTCGCGCTTGCGCTAGACGCGTGAGATTGCACTGATCTTGCTGACCTTGATGAGTGTCTGGATATGCTTGAGCGCTGCGATGCAGTTTCCAGCAAAAGGTCTTTTCTCTGGTCTTCGGCCTCAGTAATAGTGGTCTGCACGAAGCCGTCACGCTCCAGGTCAGTTGCCTCCTGCTGGTCGCGTTCGCTGAGGCTTTCCTCTGTGTTAATTCTTTTTAGGTAGGCGAGATATGTTTGTGACAGCATTTGGTAACGTTTGTGACTTGACCTCAATTGGGCTATAGCTTGCCTAATTTGTTTCTCCTGATCACTAGTGCTTGCAACGTTACATATTTCACGACCAGTGTCCTCCCAGGCCTTCTCTAACCTTTCGCGGTGTGCTTCAATGTCATTCTCATATTTTTCGCGGGCCTTTTGTGTCAGTGTGACTGTCCGTTTAGGCCTTGCGCCTGCCTGCGCCTGTTGCAGATGCGCAGCGGTCTCTGTGTCTGAGAGATCGCTTTCCTGCGTGATGTCTGGTGAGGCTCTGAGTTCTGCCATGCTGTAGGTGTGTGTAGGCCTTTGCCAGTGCGTGTGGCGTGCGGTCTTTTACCTGTCAGCGATGGGCGTCTGTCTCAGATGATGCCGAGCGGTGTCCTGCAGCGTGCAGCGTTGGGGTAGCTGTACTTACAGATGTCCGTTGGCTCCTCACTGTGGGGCTGAGCAGCGGGTGGACTCAGACAGAGAAAAAGGCAATTAGGTATTGTGAGAGAAGCACTGTTAGTTGCAAGGCTGTGTGCAGTTTGCTGTATAAAGCTTGCTGCCCTGTCTGGCAGAGTGAAGCTGCTGCTTGTCCTGGGGTGCAGAGACTATTCTGTATAGCATAAAGTCTTTGAGTAGTAGCTGCTGTGTGATTCCTTTGTGTAGTATTAGCAAAGTAAGGCTGCTCACTGTCTTTGCATAAAGCTGTGGTAGTTTGCTGTGTAGAGGCTTGTGGCTCTGTGTAGCAACGTGCTTGTGCAATGTGGTGAGAGACTGCTGTTTATATATTTGCTATGTAAGCTGTTCGCTTGTATCTTTAGCATAAAGGCTGTGGGTAGCAGCTCCTCTGTGTGTATTTCCCAAGGCACACGGTCCTCTTTTTACTATTCTGAAGCCAGGGCACGTTGGTATGAATGGCTCCCGATAGCATTAACACAGTTCCCTTTTAAATCACTCCAAGCCCTGTAATATTTCCTCCACTTTATTGGGAAAAGGTAGCAGGGTACAGATACTTGTGGATGGTGTGTAGTGGTGATTATTAGTTAGAAACCGGTAAAAAGAGATGGCCTCACCAAGGGTTATAAACAGAGAAAGGTTCTTTACTCACTGTCTCCAGGGTTGAAAAGGAAGTGAGGTGCGGTGTGGGCAAAGGAAAAGTCTAGGGGCAGACCATGTCTGAACAAACAGGAGGGGGGGCAGACTAGCCCATTCTGGTGAGGATCTCAGAGACTGCTGTAGCAGCTCACTGATGTCATGCTCGCAGGCAAGGAGTGCAACATTGTTGCAAGCCACGCAGGCACAGTATGTGTCTGCAGACTCCATGCAGCTGGGAATAAACTCTGACAGGCAGAAACTGCAAAGGAGAGAGGGGGGTGAGTCAGAAATGTGGCTCTTGTTCCATAACACATACCTATGATGCTCACTCCCTGCAGCCTCCCCATTGACTCTCTGTGCTTTATATGTTCAGCCAGCCTCTTGGCAAATTGGCTGAGCATAAACTTGTTTTGATTGGTGTGCTTACCTCCAGCTTCCTGTTGCCTTGCCTTGTGTCGCTTCCTGTATTTTTCACCTCAGCTTGCACCCGAACTCCTGACTTCTCTGACCCCAGGACCACGGCTACAGACTCGACTATTCTACTCTCTCTACCCCTGGACCCCGGCACAGCATCAACGACCATCCGATCTCTCCACTCTTTGACCACAGCAGGTACCTCGACCAATCTGACCTCTCCTACCCTGACCTGGCTACACGACTACCACTCTGCACTCCGGACGTGTCTGCTTGATCAATTTCCCCACCTCAGCCTCGCGGGCCCGCCTTGTTTGTGGTGAGCACTCTGTGACAATGTCACTGCAAGAAGTTTAGGAATTACTTACAGTCAGAACTAGTGCATTACTTTAACCCATTCCGTGCTATGTAACCCCGCCCAGCAACGAAGGAGTTAAAGGGATGCACCAACCCATGCCTATATAAGATTCTTCCCATACACTCTGATGCACTCACAGCACCTCTGCTGCTGCTGCTGGCTCAGGGCCAGGGCGAGGGCTCCGGGATTCTTCCTGAAGGCGGCTACAGAAGACCTGCACATGGACCTGACGGCTAGGAGTTAGCCAACCATTATGTTGGGAAGCAGGAGACCCGGGAAGCAGATGAGCTTGTTTCACAGCCGGTTCACTCAGATGATTACAAGCTGCCCTCGCTGACTCCGCGCCAACCGGCTTCAAGAGCGCACACGTCAGCAGTGCGACTATTTATAGTGCCAGTGACGTAGCGCCTAGAAAGGAGTTTGGGGGATGTGCGCGCGATAGATTTCTTACTTCCGTTCCACTTTCCATTCATTCGGTGGGAAGAGATGCGCGCACGACAAAGGAAAGAGGCGCGCACACTTCCTGAGAGAGCTAAACCCATTCGTTGCAGAAGGGCCCTGTAAGCCCTTGCAAAACCCCCACACAGCACTTAAAGAGACAGCTTCAAATAAAAACATTTTTTAAAGCTGGGGTGTGTGCCGAGCATGCGCGTTGTAAGTGAAACTTCTTTGTGTTTGTCACTGAAATTGGATTTTGATGTTTTTGATTGAATAAAAGACTTTTGAGAGTATAATTACAATTTCAGTGACAACACATAAATATTTTTCACTTAGATCGTGCGTGCTCTGCACACACCCCGTCTTTAAATTTTTTTTATTATTATTTGATCTTTCTATGCGATATGGTCTCAATTTTCAAATAGACATGGCGCTATGCTTGAAAAGCTGTTGACGTATGCCGAGATTTTTTTCTTCTTCTATGTTTCTCAATTTCTACATAATTGAGCTAGGATATTACATGTCAAAAAAAGCTAAATTGTTATCAAAAGGCATAATTTGAGAATAGACAAAACCACAGGCAATTTGCAGACAACTACTGCAAAGCTTGCCTCCTCCCTGTCAAATATAATCCGGAAATTTCTAATCATTTAGCATTACCTTCTTCCTTTAAAAAAAACAGTCCTCCTTTCACTACATTATTTTTCCTATGAGTAGCTGTGTAATCAGGAAAACAGAGACAGTGAAGTAAGTAGTTAGTCTGTCCCTTGTTAAAACTAATAACTTCAAACTGAGTTAATCATTTCCTGGCAGGGTGCAGATGGAAACATCATCACTTGATTTAATCTGGCAATTAGGATGCTTGATAGTTTTTTTCCCATTAACAGGAACGTTTAATTTATAACTGGATTACAATAAACACTTCCTTACAAGCATGTTACAGCACCCAAACAGCAGTGTTTTGGTCATAAAAATAATACCTACTGTAGTACTTTATTACATATCAGTGATCCACTTTAGGATTTTTGCAGTGGGTTAAGTACAGTAACTTTAAACAAAAACAGTTGACGAATCAATATGTCTCAAGCACATCTTCTCTTTTAACAGTGTCTCGAACAACTATTTCAGGGTATGGTTTGCTAACCCGACGGTCACAATTTTCTTTTTAAAAGTGGGAAAATATATCAAACATAATCAAACATAATTAAATCTTAGCCTTCCGGCCATATGGGATCCATCATTATCTCTATATATAATTCTCTAAGATGTCTGCACATTCCTCTGTGAGGATGAACAGCCTGCCATTCACCCAGAGACAGCCAGTGAGGATGCAAATCCTTTCCCCTCATTAGATAGGCTCGCCCCGTCACTCACCCAGGGACAACCAGTTAAGTTTCACATCCCTCCCCCACTGTGATAGGCTGATCAGCCTGTCACTCATCCAGGGACAGCCAATGAGATTGCACATCCTGTGTAATGAGACTGTACATTGGCTGTGTAACATTTTAAGTGTCACATAGAAAGTGTCTGTGGAGTTCAAATTGGAGGTGAAGAATAGTAGAATTCATCATCAACCCTACAACTGTGAGAACTTGGCTTTCTAAATTCTCTGACAATTTTTACACATCTATAGACTAACTTTGTAAGATGCTGTTTAACCTTCAGTAATACACTGCCTGCCCAGGCCTGATTTATACACCTGCTCTTTCACATTCTTCTCTTCTTATCCTCCAATACCTGGGAACTCTCTCCTCCTACCTCTCTCCCTGCATCTCACTATGCCCTCCCTATTGCTTTTCCTGTTGGCTGTTTCCTCACTCCTTTGTAAACTTTCTGTTCTCCCCCACTCCCCCACGCTCCTCCTCATCCACATTTATTCAGCTCCCCTCCCCTCCACCTATGCTTGTGCCTATACACTGCATCACTATGTACACACCTTTCCCAACAACTTCTACACCCCTCAATAAAAAGCACCCCCACAAATCATCTTCTCACCTCTCTACTCCTCCTTCATGCTCCTGGGAAAATCTCTCCTAATTCTGGACCCAACCATATACACACCTGCTCTCGCCCACTCCTGCCTGCCTCCTCTTTCCCTGCTAATCGTGTCAACCCATTTAATTTAATACCGACCAATCTTAAAACTCACCCCTCCATAGAAGCGTCCCAATTAGAGATGGGCAATTTTTTTTAAAGCGGATTTGGATCCGCCGGTTCCTTTGGTCTTCGGATTAATCTCAAAAAGGGTGATTCACCTTTTCCCCGTTTTTTTATCATTAATAATCCAATCCGCGGATTCTGCAATCCGCTCGTGGATTTTAAGAATATAATCTGCGGTATTGTAAATTCTTAATTAGATGGTAAGCTCTTCCGGGTAGGGACTAGTTTTCCTAAATGTCACTTTTATGTCTGAAAGCACTTCTTCCCATTAAATATTATTTGTATGATTTGTTATTTATATGATTATCACGTATATTACTGCTGTGAAGCGCTATGTACATTAATAGTGCTATATAAATAAAGATATGCGTACATACCTACCTACAGTACCTCCTACCAACCATTGTGGGCAAGCACTGCCATCTACAACTTATTCCCTCACCTGCTGTCTCTGTAAGTCTCCCAACATACCATTTAGATTGTAAGCTCTCCGGGGCAGGGATTTCCTTTCCTATTGGACAAAAGCACTGGATGGCGCTCAACACTATAAAGTGAATGTGAAAAAATGTGTTTAAAACAGATTATCTGTGTAATACAGTGAATAAACGTGAATAAATGGTGATAAGTGATTAAAGGCAAATAATCTTGCTACTACCCTTAAAGAGCTTGTTCCCAGAGCTCAGCAGACGATAGTTTCAAAGATTAGGGTAGCCAGATTCTTGCCATAGAATAAAGAAAAATAACATAGTGCAATACAGTAATAATAATGAAACAAGTGAATCAAATAATCTATGACTGTTCTACTCACAAGTGGAGCAGAATATCAGAGCGAAATCCAACACAGTGGCAGATGACCCTCAGATGGTAAGTGATGCAAATGATTCCGAGCTCAAAGATAAAAGGAGAGAACCATAGTGCAGACAATAAAAAACTTTTATCAACACAGGAGAGACAAGTGGAAGCTTACATGGTGTCAATGTTCAGGAGTCCAGAGGTTAGAATCGTCAGAGTATAAGCCAGGTCCTAGGAAGCCAGAGTTAAGCGAAGTGGAATGCGTAGCAGGGTTCAAAGGGATACCAGAGAGCAGAGTAGTCCAGGGTAAGCGGGGGTCAAAGCCAGGGAAATCCAAAGTAACACAGGAGCAGGAAACAACAGGAACACAGAGGGAGCACAGCATACTGTAGGTCAGGTACACACAGGGAAACAGGAACTATGCAGAGCGAGGAAGAAGTGGACAGACAGGGGTTATAAAGGAGAGCATACCAATAGGAGAGAGGGGAGGAGTAGAGAGAGAAGTGGGAGACGACAGAGATAGGACAGGGAGAGAAGAGGAGGATACAGAAGGGACAGTCAGGGGAATGGCCTGGAGGGCTTGGGAGGCGGAGACATGGGGAACAGGATAAGAAGAGCATGTGCGCGCGCCCTCTGAAAGCTGGGGATGCGCGCGCACAGGTTGCAACACAGAGAGGGACCGCACGGAGCAAGGGAAGGACGTAGGAGGAGCACGAAGCCCAGAGAAGGGGAACGCGGGCGTGACCTCCGACTGCGAGACGGCATGCAGAGGCAGAGAGGAGGGAGCAGGTGGGTCAGGGAGACCAGCGGAGGAGCATGTGCCCTTCGTGGGCTGAGGGAGGGCACGCACCGGACGCGTCACCAGGCGCGCGGAACGCTGCGCCACGGGCACCACGCAGGGAGGAGGCAACGGGACGGATGCCACCACAGGGGAAGGTAATGCGGGCACCACAGGAGAGAGGGAGCGGGGAGGATCATAGGAGGGACTCAGAGACCGCGTGGGTATGCGAGACCTGCGGGGAGCGCGCTGCGGCAAGGGGAGAGAGGTGGAAGACAAAGGAGAGGAGTGGGAAGGAGTAGAAGGGGCAACAGGAGATGGGAAAGAGGGACAAGGAGGGGAAGGAATCTCCTGAGTCGTCACAGTATCCCCCCCTTGAGGATCAATCTCCGAGTGATCCAACCACGGCTTGAGGGGAAATTTCTGATGAAATAGAGAAAGTAGCCTTGGGGCGTGGATGTGATGTGCAGGTACCCAGGAACGTTCCCCAGGCCCGTAGTCCTTCCAGTGTACCAAAAACTGCAGTCTATTTTTAGACAGACGAGAGTCGATGAGAGACTATTTGGTACTCCTGTTGGCCCAGGGTGGACACTGGATTGGGTCTCCGAGAGGGGTCTGGGAAATGGGGACTGGGAATTAATTCTTTTTAGGAGGGAAACATGGAACACGGACGGAACCTTCATTGTGGGAGGAAGATCGAGACGATAGGCTACTGGATTAACCTTCTCTAAGATTTTGAATGGTCCCAAGAATCTAGGGGACAGTTTGGGTGAAGGGGTTTTGAGCCTAATATTTTTGGAAGACAGCCACACCAGATCACCAGGTTTGAAGGAAGGACCCCTTTGACGGTGGCGATCTGCCTTGGTTTTTTGTTTGGCAACCGCAGACTTTAAAGACTTGAGGATTTTTTTCCAGGATTCTTGTAAGTTGGTGATACTGTATGAGAGTCGGCTGCAGGAACACCAGAAGGAGAAGGTGAGAGAGGGAGACTACTGGGGTGGAAGCCACAGTTGATAAAAAAAGGAGACTCCTGGGTAGACTTGTTACTCAAGGAATTTATGGCAAATTCGGCCCATGGTAAAAGATCCACCCAGTTATCTCGTGAGTCCGAAATGAAGCATCTTAGATACTGTTCAAGAGTTTGGTTCATCCTTTCAGTTTGACTGTTGATTTGTGGATGGTATCCAGAGGAAAACAAGAGAGAGATACCCAATCTTTGAGAGAAGGCCCGCCAGAATTCTGAGATGAACTGAGACCCACGATCCGAGACAATGGAAATGGGAATGCCATGCAACCTGAAGATCTCTTTGGAGACGACGTCTGCCAAGGTGGAAGAGTTGGAAGACCCTTGAGGGAAACAAAGTGTGCCTGCTTCGAAAACCTGTCAACCACGACCAAAATAGTGTTCATCCCTTTGGAAACGGGCAGCTCAACAATAAAGTCCATCGAAATGTGTTTCCAGGGTTGTTCAGGGATGGGAAGTGGTAGAAGAAGTCCAGAAGGTTTATGATGGAGAGTTTTACTCTGGGCACATACAGGACAGGCGGAGGTAAATTCGAGAATGTCTTGATTCATCTTAGGCCACCAAAAGGTCCGTTTAATGAGATCTGCCGTCCTTTTGAAGCCTGGATGACCAACTGCTCAAGAGGAATGACCCCAAAGTAACACTTTATGGCGAAAATGTGGAGCAGCGTAGAGACGTCCTTCTGGTACCCTGAACCTGCTCGGAATATGCGCTTGTGCCTTGTTGATCTCATCCAACACATTGAAGTTGTTAGCAGAAATTATGCACTTGGCCGGGAGAATAGGTTCCGAAATTTCTTTAGCTTCAGTCTCAGAGGCAAACTGACGAGAAAGGGCGTCCGCTTTAACATTTTTGGTCCCAGGAATATTCGAGATGGTGTAGTTGAAGCGGGAAAAGAAGAGTGACCAGCGAGCTTGGCGGGAGCCTAGGCGACGAGCCCCCTCAATATATAACAAATTTTTGTGGTCAGTGAAAATAGCGATTGGTTCTTTGGAACCCTCCAAAAGGTGTCTCCATTCTTGGAGAGCCAACTTGATGGCCAAAAGTTCGCGATTACCGACATCATAATTCCTTTCTGCTGCTGAGAATTTCCGTGAAAAAAACCCCACAAGGATGGAGTTTCTCTTGGGGAGAAGTCCTCTGGGAAAGAACTGCGCCAGCTCCTACATCTGAGGCGTCAACCTCCAAAGTAAAGGGGAGGGAGGTATCCGGATGACGAAGGATGGGAGCAGACACGAACGCCTTCTTGAGAATTTCAAAGGCTGAAATGGCCTCAGGTGACCAGGATGAGACGTCGGCGCCCTTTTTGGTCAAGGCGGTGATGGGAAGAGCAATAGAAGAATTTTTTTTGACAAACTTCCTGTAATAATTGGCAAAGCCAAGAAACGTTGCACAGCCTTGAGTGAATTAGGGAGTGGCCAGTCGAGAACCACCTTCAACTTCTCTGGGTCCATGGAAAAACCTTGGCTGGAGATGATATAGCCTAGGAAGGCCGTGGAAGCCTGGTGAAACAGACATTTCTCCATCTTGGCATAAAGACGATTAGAACGAAGCCTGGAGAGCACAAGTTTGGTATGTTGAATGTGTTCCTCCAGATTTTTAGAAAAAATAAGAATGTCGTCTAGATAGACAATGACAAAAGTTCTCAATACATCACGGAAGATGTCATTCATAAATTCCTGAAACACGGCCGGGGCGTTACATAGCCCAAAAAGCATAACAAGATATTCATAATGTCCAGAATGTGTGTTAAACGCTGTTTTCCACTCGTCTCCTTCCCTTATACGAATGAGATTATAGGCACTCCTTAAGTCAAGTTTTGAGAAGATAGAGGCCCCTTGGAGACGGTCGAACAGTTCAGAAATGAGCGGAAGAGGATACCAGTTTTTCACCGTGATCTTATTGAGTCCGCGGAAGTCGATGCATGGCCTCAGTGATCCATCCTTCTTCTTCACAAAGAAGAAGCTAGCCCCGGCAGGAGAGGTAGAGTTGCGGATGAATCCCTTTACCAGATTTTCCTGAATATAAGTAGTCATGACCTCGGTCTCCGGGATGGAGAGTGGATAAGACTTAGACTTCGGCAGGACATTCCCAGGGATGAGGTCGACAGGGCAATCGTACGGACAGTGGGGAGGGAGAACCTCTGCTTGTACCTTGTTGAACACGTCCAAGTACTCATGGTACACAGCAGGCAGGGCCATACGATCGGCAGGTACGGAATCCAGACCGGCAAGCACAACCACGGGAGGATCCGCTGACATAGCATCTGCGGACGAGGGCCACTGGATAGGCAGAGTACCGGACCAATCAATGCGCGGATTGTGGAGTTGAAGCCAAGGCAATCCTAAAATAATTTGTACGGAAGGGGATTGGAACACGTCAAAGACAATTACCTCCTTGTGACCATCAGCCAGGGTCAAGGTAAGAGGAATAGACTCCCAAATGATGAAGGCCAGCTGGAGCGGTCGTCCGTCGATGGCCTCAAGGCCAATAGGGCTCTTCCTTCTGACCATGGGAATTTGATTCTCCAATGCGAACTGCTGGTCCAGGAAATTACCGCCCGGTCCTGAATCGATGAACGCTTCAACCTTTACGACAAGGTTGGGACCCTCCAAGGTGGCTGGAAGCATAAACTTCTTTGGGAGAGCTTCGGAAGGAGAGGGGTTAGGAGAGACAGTACCCAGTAGAAGCCCCTCTACCTTTACTGGGTGTACCCGTTTCCCGGCTTCAGGGGACAATTCTGGAGACGATGTTCCGGGGAAGCACAATAGAAACACAGCCTGTTCTGGCGACGCCGCGCTCTCTCGGTTGCCTGGAGTTGTTGACTGCCGACCTGCATAGGTTCCGGTTGCCTCCAGGGCCAGGAGAGGAGTAGTGGGCGACCTGTGAGAAACAACAGGGGAAGAACAAGAACAGTGTCTTTCGTGCCGTCGCTCCTGCGCACGCTGATCCATGCGTATGCTCAGGGTGATTAACTCCTCTAGGGACGTAGGCCGGGCATGAGTAGCCAGATCGTCTTTTAACGTATCAGAGTCCGTTCCAGTACGTGGCGGCGAGAGCTTCATCATTCCATTGTACTTCGGCGGCCACTGTACGGAATTCGATGGCGTATTTGGCAGATGATCTTTGGCCCTGAGTAATATGGAAGAGGGAGTATCAAACACAAGTTGAAATTCACGTCTGAACAACGGGTAATCTTGCGTTATCTTGCATTTGCGCTCCCGTAGGGGAGAGGCCCAAGCGAGAGCGTCTCCGGTGAGCAGAGCGTATATGTATGCAATTTTAGTACGACCAGTAGGAAACAGGGAGGGGGACATTTCAAACTGCACCTCACATTGGTTTAAGAAACAGTTGAGGGGGTCTCCATCATAGTGATTCGGAGAAGGAATCCATGGGCCAGGGCTGGCGTGGGAAGTAGCCACTGGTGGCGTTGAAGCCGGAGGGCTTTCTCGAAGGGAAACATTAGTCAATTGCTGGGAGACAGTGGACAGCTGGGTACTAACGAATTGTAAGGTTTCCAGAGGAATAATTATCTCCACCACTGTACCCACCTCAGGGGGTCTGCGTTTGTTGGGCTCTGCATAATGTCACGCCTGTATGCCCGCAGACCTGGCTAGACCCCAGTACTGAGGTGGGAACGGTATGATACCACACACCCACAGCAGTGGGAGCAAGCCCGGAGTGTGGTATGGCGTTGCTGGGCCTGTTGGAAGAGTTGTTAGTTATACTTGCAACGCTTGGGGATGTCCGTAGGAGTAGCCGTGTCCGTGTGCCAATGTTCAGGAGTCCAGAGGTTAGAATCGTCAGAGTATAAGCCAGGTCCTAGGAAGCCAGAGGTAAGCGAAGTAGAATGCGTAGCAGGGTTCAAAGGGATACCAGAGAGCAGAGTAGTCCAGGACAAGCAGGGGTCAAAGCCAGGGAAATCCAAGATAACACAGGAGCAGGAAACAACAGGAACACAGAGGGAGCACAGCATAGGTCAGGTACACACAGGGAAACAGGAACTATGCAGAGCGAGGAAGAAGTGGACAGACAGGGGTTATAAAGGAGGGCATACCAATAGGAGAGAGGGGAGGAGTAGAGAGAGAAGTGGGAGACGACAGGGATAGGACAGGGAGAGAAGAGGAGGAGACAGTAGGGACAGTCAGGGGAATGGCCTGGATGGCTTGGGAGGCGGAGACATGGGGAACAGGATAAGAAGAGTATGTGCGCGCGCCCTCTGTAAGCTGGGGATGCGCGCGCACAGGTTGCAACACAGAGAGGGACCGCACGGAGCAAGGGAAGGACGCAGGGGGAGCACGAAGCCCAGAGAAGGGAAACGCGCGCGTGACCTGCGACCGCGAGACGGCATGCAGAGGCAGAGAGGAGGGAGCAGGGGGGTCAGGGAGACCAGCGGAGGAGCGTGTGCGCGTGCCCTTCGTGGGCTGAGGGAGCGCACGCACCGGACGCGTCACCAGGCGTGCGGAACGCTGCACCGCGGGCACCACGCAGGGAGGAGGCAACGGAACGGATGCCACCACAGGGGAAGGTAATGCGGGCACCGCGGGAGAGAGGGAGCGGGGAGGATCATAGGAGGGACTCAGGGACCGCGTGGGTATGCGAGACCTGCGGGGAACGCGCTGCGGCAAGGGGAGAGAGGTGGAAGGCAAAGGAGAGGAGTGGCAAGGAGTAGAAGGGGCAACAGGAGATGGGAGAGAGGGACAAGGAGGGGAAGGAATCTCCTGAGTCGTCACAGGTTAGAGCTGATGCAATCGGAAAAAGCTATGGCATTAGGTTGGATCTTCTTTTCCAGAAGACATGCCATATTAGGTTATTCTCTGTATGGAGGCGTGGGCAGTTCCTTGTCATATGATATCATTTTGAAGCTGAAGGACCTTATCTGGTATTGTATTGTATGTCTTTATTTATATAGCGCCATAAATGTACATAGCGCTTCACAGTAGTAATACATGTTGTAATCATATAAATAACAAATAATATAAATAACAGGTCATGGGAATAAGTGCTTCAGACATAAAAGTAACATTAAGGAAGAGGAGTCCCTGCTCCGAGGAGCTTACAGTCTAATTGGTACTGTAGGTAGGGAGAACGTACAGAGACAGTAGGAGGGAATTCTAGTAAGTGCGTCTGCAGGTGGCCAAGCTTTATGTATCATGTGTCCAGGATTATCCACAGTGCTATTCTTATGCTTCTTTAAAGCTGCAGTTCAGTCTTTTTTTTTTTACATTTATTTTTTTACTTCAATAATTTCATGTGTGCAATCTCTAATTACCTAAAGAACTGTATAGCTGCAGCTCAATTCGTTTTCCATGTATTGATAGGTCGAAATTTGGTGACATATTAAAAGCTGGCATTTGTTTATAATCTGCTTGACTGGCAGTGGAAGCTCATGAATATTCATGAGCAATCCTGAACTGACAAGTGCTAGAGGGAGGGCAGGGCTGACAAAGGGGTGTGCCAGAGCTTGTGACAGGACATGAAGGGGCAGTGCCTTAGCAAATGGCTGTTAAAATAGAATACAAGAAAATTGGTCTTTCAAAGTTGTTTTTTTAAAAACAGAAAATGCTAAAAGTATTTTTTCTTACTACAGAACTGATTTATTAAAAAAAACAAACATGCAGGATATTGACTGAACTGCAGCTTTAAGCAAATGTGTCTTAAGGTGGGTCTTAAAGGTGGATAGAGAGGGTGCTAGTCGGGTATTGAGGAGAAGGGCATTCCAGAGGTGCGGGGCAGTCAGTGAGAAAGATTTAAGGCGGCAGAGGGCTTTAGACACAAAGGGGGTAGAAAGAAGACCTCCTTGAGAAGAACGCATATTAAAGGTCCAATCCCAGCAATATCCTACGTTTTTTAAATAAATCAGTTCTGTAGTATTAGATAATACTTACTACTTTTTTTTTAATTCAACTCAACGCCATTTTGAATGAGTTTTAATACACTGAGCATCCTGTGATTTCTATAGCAGGTTTAGCCACCTCCCCAGCAGTGCAAGATCTGTGCAACACTTTCCTGTTGGTGATAATTTGTTACCAATGTCCCCAGCAGTTTGAGCCACAACCTGTAACAATAGATTCTGTTACCTTAGTAATATAAGAATACATTGTAGCTGCTGAGCTACACTGACTGAAGGATTGAATTGAAACGGAAAGGCAATAGAATTAGTGATAGGAAGAGCTGACTAAGGGATATTATCTGAATAAATATCTAGCAGGCTAGCTAGGAAGAGGGGAGGACAGAGGGATTACACCAGAAGTATGTGAGAGAGACGGGTTAACACCAGGAGATGATGGAGAGAAGTTTTATCATGATATTAAGATCAAATACAAGGATTCCACTCAAACAGAAAACTATGCAACTATCTTTAAGAATAGAATGACTTATTTGGAACGTCACTGACACTTTGTACTATTTTTGTATGTGAGTATTTATCTTCAAAATAAACGTTTCTTTTTATGTGCTGAGACCAGAATGCTGGGTACTGTGGTGCTGGGTTAATAGAAGAAAGGGAAATAAGGACATTTTACACATGCATACCTATATCCCCCTCTGTGATAGATTGATCGACCTCTCACTCACCCAGGAAACACTGGGAAGGGGATTTTAATGAGAGTGGAAACAGCAAGGATAGGAGGGGACAGATGAGATGAGTAAGAGAGGAGGAAGTGTAGTTTGACAGAGAGTGAAATGAGAGTGGTGGAGAGAATGTAAAGAGGAGCATGGCATGATGGAGCAGGGTGGGGAGATAGAAAGGAGGGGAGAGGAGACAGAGACAGCAGAGAGCAGTGTGAACATGGGTGAGGAAAGACAGCAAGATGAGTAGAAGGAGGAAACAGAGACACTACAAGGAGGAAACAGATGACTAGGAGAGGAGGGAGTGTAATGTGCACAGAGAGGAGCAGACACAGTAAGTAAGGCATAGAGTGTAAAGAAGGGAGGAGAATGAAAAAAGAGGAAAGATAGCAAGGAGGGAAGAGGAAACAGAGAGACTGAAAGGAGGGGAGGACAGAGAGAGACAGCAAGGAGAGGAGACAGAGGGATGAGGAGGGAATGGAGAGCAGTGCACACATCGGGTAGGAGGGAGTGCAAAGAGGGGGAAAGAGACAGCAAGGTCAATAGGAGGAAACAGAGACAGCAAGGAGCGGAGACAGATGAGATAAGTAGGAGAGGAGGCAGTGTAGTGTGCACGGAGAGTAGCAGACACAGTAAGGCTGCGTCCACGCAAGCGTGGAGCGCGCAGTGCTTGCTGAGTTTAGTTCCTGCAATGTGAATTGTCACGTCCCTGCTCAAGCGCGGGCACGTACACTCTCCAAAGCTTGTTGCTTGGGTAGACAAGGGAGTTTGACTTCGGAGCTCAGACCCTGCTCTGACCAATGGGGAGAGAGTGGCAGTGCAGAGCGGAGAGAGGTGGAAGGGGGGGGGGGAGCGGACAGCTATGGCATGTACTACTCAGAGTTTGCAGGCTTAACAAAAAGCATGACATGATTGTAATGCTGTTACAAGAGCAAGTGATTTCTCCTAATTGCAATTTCAGTACCTGTAGCTACTGTAGGGATTTGGGCTTTAAAATGTGGGACATGTGAGTCACAGTTTCTGCAAGAAGAAGCGTGAGGGAAAAATAGTGTGTGTAGGCAGCAGCCCACATTCAGTGGGTAGAGGGTGTAATGAGAGTAAAACTGGTGTGAAAAAACAAACAAACAAAAAAAACAAGAAAACTGTAATACAGTACAGTAGGATAAAATGACAGACCCACAGGGAAACACAAGGTGCAATTATGCGAAGGGGGGGTTGGCGGGGAACGTAGAGATGCGAAGGGGGGGAGAGAAGGGGAGAAAGGAGAGAAGGGGGGAGAGAGGGAAGGGGAGGGGGAGAGAGAATGGACACACAGATACTGTACACACACAAAGCCCCGATCCAGCCAATGACACGCCCCCTCCCTTAATAGCCACGTCCTCCGTTCCTGCTCTAAAAAATTTGCAGGACAGGAGAACAAAACGCTCATGCTTGAAGCGTTGGTGACGTCACCACGCTCAAACATGAGCACGGTCAGCGCCAGCGGGGACTCAGCAGAAGGCCTCGTCCAGGGTGGCGCTGAGAGGACGGGCTCATGCTGGCCGCGATGAAACTCATTGCTGCAATGTTTGTGGCCAGTGTGAGCGAGCGCCTGCGCGGCGCTTAGCTGCTTGCCGAAGCAAGCAAATTTGAATCTGCCGCTCCCTCGCGCGTCACGTGAGCGGTTCACCCTCAGCTCCGTGACGTCTTGGCCGCACCCCCCGATATGCCCCCCACGCACGCACCTAGCCGGCCACAAATCACCCGGCCGAGTAGGAGTGCATGACGTCATCGCACATGAGAGCCAGCGCACTCTCTCCCTGCCTGGCCGCAGCCTAAGGCTGAGGCCCCGCTGCACACAGCTGCCTTGCTTGCCGGCGGCGCGTGCAAGTCACTGCACCGCGATCTGCGGTCTGCAGCTGACTTTTTTCAGCGTGGGGGGCGTGGCCAAATGTGTCGCGGCCATGACAGGGGGTAATGTCCCTCTCCAAGCTGTGTGGTCCCGCGGATGTCACAGCCCCCTCCCCCCCACCTCCGTCTCTGCAGCTCCCCACAAACCATAGCCGGGGAGAGACAGTGAGTGGATCTGTGCCCCGTCACCCCCTCAGCAAACACAGGGAGAGGGTAGCCGCCTCCCTCCATCCCGTAGCCGACTCCCTCCCATCCTCATTGGCTGACTGCCGCACCACGTGACGCGTCAGCGCTTCTGATCACCAGAAGCTTGCAGCATCGGCCGGCTGACGCGTCACAGCACGCAGTCAACCACGTTGGAAGGAGCAAGCGGGGACCTCCAGACTGGAGGAAAGGAGCTGGTGGCCCGCGGCCGTGCGGCCGCGCACGCCGCCGGACGCAGCGGGACCAAAGCCTAAGGCAGGGAATGCAAAGAGAGGGGAGGAGAGAGTACAAAGAGGAGCATGGCATGATGGAGGAGAGATTAAGGTGGGGAAGAGGGGACAAGAGACAGCAAGGCATTAGAGGGAGGGGTGAAATTAAAAAGTTATGCTAACTTAATAACCTTTCAGATCTTCTGCATAAACACCGTACCGAAAACTCTGCCTCCCAGCCAAGAGCTCAAAATGTAACATACATCTAAGTACTTTAAAATCAAAATCCACAAAAACAAAACAACATACTGTAACTGCAGATTTGAGAATTGTCTTTCAACACCCACCCAAAGCATTTATTTATTATGGAAGTTATACAACTTAAAACAAAAAAATATATATAAAAAGACACTTGAACTTGTCAGATCAGTTACTCTTGAATTCTTAAACATGCCATTGCCCTTAGGCTGCGGCCAGCAGGGAGCGGGCGCGCTGGCGCCTGTGCGCATTGACGTCACGCGCCCTGCTCGGCCGGGGGCGATTTGTGCCCGGCTAAGGTGCGCGCGTGTCTGGGGGCGCGTCCACGACGTCACGGAGCTAGTTCGCCCTCGTTGGGCCAACCGCTCACGTGACGCGCTTGCGGGCGGCAAATTCAAATTTGCTTGCTCTGCATCAGCTAAGCGCGGGGTTGCCACCTCTCCGGGTTTCACCCGGAGACTTCGGGTTTGGCATCCCTTTCTCCGGGCTACGGGTTTGTCCCTGAAATCTCCGGGTGGGCGGGTGGTCTGGACGGCAGTGAGCAGTGGTGCGCTGACGTCAATGACAGGAGCCGGGCGGCAGAGGATTGGATGGCTGTGGTTGCTGAGCGCTCCCAAGTACCCCCAATTCGGAAGTCAAGTCCTCCTTGACTTTCTTTGTCTCCACTACAGCCAGCTACAGGTCACTCACCGGTTCCTGTCCTGCCCTGCATGGCGATGCCACGCTGCTCAGTGCTCACTGAATCACACTGTCACTCCATCCTCTCTGGCTCCTCCTCCTCCTGCTGCTCGGGCTGCTGCTTCAAGTGCCTGTTCCCCTGCTTCAAGTCTGTTTATTTATTACTAAGGTGCACTGGGATGTATATAAATATATATTTATATTTATTTATAGTGTGTGTGTGTGTGTATGTATATGTGTGTGTGTGTGTGTGCGCGCGCGCGCGCACGCACGCACGCACGCACGCACGCACACACACACACACACACACACACACACATATATTAGAGAAAAAGAGAAAAGCGCCCGATCCTTGTATAAAATCAGATAAACAAAGTTTTAATATCTCATGGACAAGACAAATGCACACTTACAATTTGTCTGATAAAATAAAGCATGTTATGGGACCTGCCCATGCACCAACTGAGGACTCCTCGGTCTCTTCTTTGTGTGTGAGTGTCAGTATTGCCTCCAAAAAGGATGTTGCTGTCAGCTGCTGTCTCCAGGGGAGTAATCCTTAGTGTTTGGGAGCATTCAATCTCCACATGCGGCCGCCATTAGCCTTTCTTCACACACTTGAAACCGGAAAATAATCTTCAGGCAAGTCCTTGCCTCCTCACGCTGGTGCTGGGAGCTGCCCTGACACCATAGGTTCACTGCCAGATATCCCTACGCGTTTCTTCCGACTCTGCGGATGAAAATCCTGATGAAATCCGCAGTCGGAAGAAACGCGTAGGGATATCTGGCAGTGAACCTATGGTGACAGGGCAGCTCCCAGCACCAGCGTGAGGAGGTAAGGACTTGCCTGAAGATTATTTTCCGGTTTCAAGTGTGAGAAGAAAGGCTAATGCGGCCGCATGTGGAGATTGAATGCTCCCAAACACTAAGGATTACTCCCCTGGAGACAGCAGCTGACAGCAACATCCTTTTTGGAGGCAATACTGACACTCACACACAAAGAAGAGACCGAGGAGTCCTCAGTTGGTGCATGGGCAGGTCCCATAACATGCTTTATTTTATCAGACAAATTGTAAGTGTGCATTTGTCTTGTCCATGAGATATTAAAACTTTGTTTATCTGATTTTATACAAGGATCGGGCGCTTCTTTTCTCTTTTTCTCTAATAGGTACTGTGGGAGTTCGGTGAGCCCAAGAAGAAGCAGCCTGGACCTTTTGCAAATCAACTTATCATGGACACATGTGGACTTAAGTATTTTTAATATTCACTGCATTTATGAGCTCATATTCGTGTATTGAATTTTTTTTCATTGCTTATCACATGAACCCATTTTTATTTTTGCATTTTTTAGTTAAGTCCCAGTGACACTCAGTGTCATTTTTACTTACAATCATTGGCAATATATCTTTTTTATTGGTTTTTTTAAATTTTTTATTCTATTTTTATATGTTATGCACACTTCTTTTTGCTTTTTTGTTTTTATTAAATAGTCATTTTTAGTTTTTCCTGCCAGAATACATTTAGTTATTTTCACACTACTGTTTATTGGGCATATCTGCCTGGTGCAATACTTGCCACATCTGTCAGGGCTGCAGCAATTTAGGTGTAGTGTGTGAAGGGCGCTGTCTATACTTTCTGTCACTTTAATATATATATATATATACACACACACACACACACACACACACACACACACACACACACACACACACACACACACTGTATATGTGTGTGTATGCAACTTGTGGCAATGTATTGCTGCTGCTGCTACCGCCACTAGTGATTCAAGATGCTTTCCACAAACGTGAAGTTTTGTGAGATTGTCATCAGCGATGGTTATAAATAATAGAAATTACATAAGGTAATATAGAATTCCATATACCATTAACGCAGCAACCGTACCTGCAACAGCAATGTCTTCGGCATCTCCCCCTACAACTACTGTCAATAAGGCTGCGCGATGTAAAATGGCGCTGCGTTGCCATGCCAACGGGAACGTCACGCGACGTAACAGCATTACGTGATTCCCGTTGCCATGACAATGAGATGCCACATGTCATGACGTGATGCGGTGCCACGTTGTCATGGCAACTTGACGCCGCGTGACGTTGTATGGCGCCCCGTTGTCATGGCAACAGTGTCATTTTAAAAAAATCTCCGGGTTGGCTGTCAGTCGAAGGTGGCAACCCTGGCTAAGCGCCAAGCATGGCGCAGGCACTCGCCCACGCTGGCCACACACATTGCCTCAATGTGTTTCATAGCGGCCAGCGTGAGTGCGACCGCCCTCTCAGGGCCACCCTGGCAGAGCCCTTAGTTTACTTAGGCCTCTATGGAGGGTCTGCACATTGAAAGTGAGGCCCAAGGAGAGACACCCCCCCCCCTCTGGGGAAGTGATTGTGTTCAAGTTCACTCAGACCACTCATTTTGGCGCCAAACACATGCTCTGACCAATCAGAAAGCGTGCTTCTGACAGCGAGGGGGAGGAGTTAGAGCAGGTGGGCGGGATTTAAAAACAGCTTTCCGCCCACCGTTTGAATTTTGTGCTGCGCCACGGGTTTTGCGGCTTCCCCCATACGCACAAACCGCGTAAAATCACCACAGATTCGTTCATTCCCCCGGTTCAATATCTCCCCACCGTTAAGGGAAGGAGGGTTTCATTTTGTGTTGAAGGCTTCCTCTCCCGCGGAAGCGATGGCTGCGGAGCAGCCTCCCAAGTACCGCTTGGTGCGGGAGGTGGGCCGGGGCAGCTACGGGGTGGTGTATGAGGCGGCGGTGTCCGAGACCGGCCTGCGGGTGGCGGTGAAGAGGATGCGGTGCAGCGTACCGGAGACGGTGGAATTGGCCCTGCAGGAGTTCTGGGCCCTGAGGAGTGTGCAGAGCCGGCACCGTAACGTGATCCGGTTGGAAGAGTGCTTGCTGCAGAGCGGGCCCGGCGCGGGCACCCTCCAGCCCGTCAGCCGCCGCCATCACCGGGAGACCGGCGGCCACCTTCAGCTTGTAGAGACTTGCCTGAAAGGGCGCAGAGCCCCGGCGGGGGCGGGCTCCTGCTTCCTGTGGTTCGTCATGGAGTATTGCGACGGGGGAAACCTCAACGATTACCTGCTGTCTCGGGCCCCGGACTGCCGGCTGCACCGGAGCTGTATGCAGCAGCTGGGCAGCGCCCTGGCTTTCTTGCACCGGCACCACATCGTGCACCGGGACCTGAAGCCGGACAACGTGCTGGTGTCGCAGGGACCCGCCGGGCCCGAGCTCAAGGTGTGTCCTCATTGGGTGGGGAAATGGTGGGGCACATGATTCAACCCCTTAAGGAGGAGGCGGGTGTAGGAGCATAGTAAAGGCAGCCTGTGGGGTGTATGTATCAAGGTGAGAATCAATGGAGGTACTGTATATATTTCTCATTTTCAAATCCCATTCATTTGTTTTTATCTTTGCAGGCTTGTTACTCTCCTCCCCCCCCCCCCCCCCCCCATATAAATAGTTGATCTCTACTTGGTTACAGTTTGTTTACACACTAAACTTCATATAATGTTAACGTAACTAAGGCCGCGCTCATAGTGCCGGCGACGCAACGCTGCCCGAAAACAAATACATTGCCGCCGCGTGCGCGTGTAGTGCCGGCGACAGAGCGCCGTCGCGGAAACTGGAAGCAGGCAAAATTTTATTTTTCAAGGGCTGTCTCGTCACGTGACGGCCCTTGAACAAATCAAATTGCCAGAATCCCGTGTCCCTGCCGCCCGGCGAAACATAACTTTCGCCGGTGGCGACGTGTGACGTCACCCGCCGTGTCGGCAGTGGATATTCACAGTTGAGTGCAAATAGCCGCATGGCTATTCGCACTCAGTAGGAAATGAAATGGAAAAAGTAGACAGAACACTCCCCTTTTGACATTCTATACCCCCTGCATCTGTAATCAGCGCGGCTTTAGGCTGAGTCCCCAGTCTGCACTGTGACACGCGCCCGGCGGGGGGGCGGCGCATGCACAGCGCTAGACTGCGGTCTGAGGGGAGAGGGAACGTTTGCGATGGGAGGGGGCGTGGCCATGACGTCCCGCGGCTGGTTCGCCCTCATTGGCTGAACCGCCGGCGGGGGCGTGGCCAAGCCTCCGTCGCAAATGCCAATTTCAAACTCCCCTGCCTGCCTGAAAACCTGTCGCGCACCGCTGGAGAAAGGTGAGCGACAAGGTAGGGACTGGGACCGGAGGAACTGGGTGGGCGGGGCTTGATCGCACAGGCGTGCGCTGTAGTAGTTAGTGGGACCGCGAGCCTCAGGAGCCGCTTACGCATGCGTGCGGAGGAGTGTGGAAATGCAGGCGACAGGCAAGTTTAAATATACGCGCTGAGGGGAGCGGAGGAGCGGTCACGTGACAACAAACATCCAATGGGGATGAGGGACTAGCCCCGCCCCACCGCCACACCTTCGTCCCGCCCCCAAAGCGCGCTCACTGCCTCACCTGTCAGGCCACAAAAAAGCACCAGCTTCTGCAGGCGAGGCAGAGCAGGAGCATGGACCGAGGCACCATGCCCAAGTCCTTAGGCCTCGGGCATGGCCATCGCTTAGGCGCTGACCCGTGCTGAGGCGCGCTGCTGCTCGGCACTGAGCCCCTACTGCCGCAATGAGAGCGGCTTTAGTAGGGGCTCGCCTACTAAAGTCCTAGGGTGTAAACCGCACCAATTGTTAATCGGGACAATGATGTAAATATTGCAATAAGAATAGTGGGTGCATTGTGGACTGGATGTCGCCACCAAGGCATCCAAAGTACTATTGGCAGGATTGGGGACGTTATGTCTGAATATGATGCTTTTCTATTATCTGAGAACTGATCCCCTGGAAAGTCTATCGGCGAACTGAGATACATCTTTTTGTGACTTGCTAGAACTGTTTCTCTGTATGTGATCTTTTGGTAGTTTCTCCATATATGAATAAGTTGGTGTGCCAAATTTTGATGGGTGGTAAGCATTTATCTGTAGACCTTGTTTTCTACTGATTATGTTCATTAACCCTGACACATTTTCTGTTTTTATTAAAAATGGCTGTAACTTTGTCTTAAGTTTAAAATTGGATTCTAATTTTGTACCTTTGTGGTCCTCAAGTGTTCCAAGTTGGTCAGCACTGCTTTCTCCATTTATTTATTTTTAAACTTTTCTTGTATATAATTCTTTAATAAAGAAGAAAAAAAAATTAAATGGTATCATCCAAACTTTGTCTGTAAGAAACAAACCTCTGTCTGAAAGGATGGAGTTTTAAGTATTCTCAATCCCCTTGTTCTATTATACTTAATATAATTCCCCAGCTTCACTAAATCGAACCAATTGATCATTTGAGTTCTATAATTTTTCTAGATTGCAAGAGATTAGTTGATCTTCTATATCCAAGGGATGGGTTCTCCCTATCTAGGGCAATAAGTAACCTCTAAATTTCTGTTGGTAGGTAGCAGATTTTGGTCTTAGTAAAGTCTGCCAAGGGAATGTGAATCAGCATCGCTTCTCCTCAGCCTGTGGCTCTGATTTCTACATGGCACCAGAGGTTTATGAAGGGCGTTATACTGCAAAAGCGGACATCTTCTCCCTTGGGATTCTCTTTTGGGCTATGATTGAAATGATTACGTTCAGGGACGCAGATTCACAGAAAGAGCTGCTTGGTAAGTTCATTTTACCGATCTTTGTATCTTAAGTGGTATACAAGCCAGACTTGTGGTGGTTTTAAAACATTATTTTTGTGTTGTGACTTGTGTGGGTTGGGGAAATTGCAAAGATTTTTAAGAAACGCTCTTTCATTGACCAGTATAATTCTCTTTAATAGAGATAGTTTACTGAAATAATTTTCAGTATCTGTACTAGGTCATGAGAATTATTAAAAAATTATTTAAAAAAAAAAAAAAAAAACCTTGAACTTGTAATATTGTGATTGCAAAATGCAACATGCCACAATCTGAAACACCACCTCTGGTATACGTCCCATGACGTATTCAGACAAGCTGACCTCTAAGATCTCAAATAGCCAGTCTTTTAAAGAGCAATTGGATATGGGTGCCTGATTGTATGCTGGGCTTCACTATTGGATCAGCGACTGGGGGTCAGCTAAGCCAAACAAAGGCCCATAGGTGGAACGAATGGGGTGGATAGGTGTCGTTATCCCCCTCCCCCCAAAAAATACAGTTCAGGCAATTTACCATATATTATTAGGACTAATCTCCTTCCTCCGCCACTTTAAAAAAAAAAAAAAGACAATTTTAAACGGCCTCCAATATCCCCCTCACATTTCAGGTACTGGATTATAGCCGTATTTGATGTTCCTGTTTCCCATTGCAGTGTGCACCGTAGGGTTTACTCCATCCTTAGCTTGAGTAGGTCAGGAAATTTAATTCTGCAGGTGGTACTCTAAAAGGCCCCTCCTACTACAGATGGAACATGATTTATAAACACTTGCTGCAATAGAACTGCAGCTCAATCTTGGCTTACTAAGCTTGACTGCAGTTTCCCCATACCCAAAAGCCTAGTACACTACTGTCCCATAAAGATTAACACAGTGAGGGACCCTGCTTCTGAATGGGACTATTGGCTGCGTTAATCCTTCCTGGCCGCACTAGTCTGGAAGCGTCCCCTCTGCACTGCTCTAATATCCGATCAAGCTGATTTTATTTTTCTTATATAGGCTTGAAGCAGGGGGTCTCCGGAGCTGAACCGCACTACTTTCAGGGCCGTGGACTCCCTGCTTCCCGAGTTACAGGTCTCCGTATCAGTGCCGGTGTCTCCTGCAAGTTTAAATGTCCCGTATCAGGTTCTCTAACTTTAAGGCAAATGTATTGAGCTGGATGTAATGGTGGTTTCTATGGTTTTGTCCTTTTTTTTTTTTTTATTAAGTTTGGAGTTATAGAAGTTTTTAATTCTAGGTTGTCCAGTAACCAGAGTTGAGCAAAAAAAACAAAACATTTTTTTCCCCTTAGATATTTGTAAATTATTTTGAAGTTGATTGTGGGAGAGGTTTGATTTACCTCTGACTACTCCCTTTTGTCTGGCTGCACAAGCACTTGCTGAATACCATGACAAAGTTCCCCTCACCCATCCTCCTTAACTTTATTGGTTCTCTGAGGACTGGATGGAAGAAACATTGATAGTGTGCCTGTAAGAAATTTAACTTGTAACTTCTTAACCCAAAAATGAATGCCGCCAAATCTTTGCTATTACCATTGTTGGATTTCTTTGTGGAAGCCAGTTACTGTTCCATTTTTGTTTTCTGTTTGACTGGGATTGCACTTTTTTTCCCTGGTTACATTTAAGATTAAAGACTGCTCCATAGCACCTCTTTAAAACATTTATCAAGCTCTGTTGCAGGTGAATGTGCCTGATCTGGTGCAAACTCCCATTGTCTTTAATTGGGGGTTATTTGCCAAATTGAGTGTGTTGACCCGTATCGGAGCTGCATGAATTTGCCCATTAACTATGAAGTGAGTGTCCTGTTTCCTTGCCTTAGAAGTCCATGTGCAGGCACTGGACAAATACACATACTGTAGCTGTTGCTAAAAGATTGTGTGTGAGGATAACCTGTAATGCTGAAATAGTGCAGCAGTGTCCAGACTTGGCAGCAGTGTCCAGACTTGGCAGCAGTAGTAACATTGCATTACTACAGCCGGAATACAATAACAAAAAAGCAAAATGTGTACCGTTGTAGGTAGATCTTTAATCTTGACTAATAAAATTGAGATTTTTAAATCTTATTGTTTTTGGTTTACCATTTTCTCATGAATCATGTATATAAAACTATTTCCAATCATCCTTTTTAAAAAGTTGCAAAAACTTAGTGATGCTTGGGCTCCCTTATGTCCTAATCGAAAGAACGTATTAAAATGGTTAACAATGTATTTTTAATTTTTGTGTTTAATTCTGGGGATTGCATTTTCTGATGCAAGGAGGTACAGGGGGGGAAGGGGGTGGAGGGGAAAAGATGGATCAGTGTCCTACAAATCATTGAAATGCAGTGAATACAGAGTATAGAAGAATCAGCAGTGAAAGTTACATCAATCCACACAAGGAGTTATAAAGAGTGTTCATGTTCGCTTTGCCAAATGGATATAGAGTGAGACTGGGAAACTCAGAGATTAACATCTGGGAAACTCAGAGATTAACATCTGGAAGGGATCAGCGAAATCTCTGGTTAGATAAGGATGCAGGACGGAGGGAATCTAGAATCGTGAATGTATATTCTGTTTGGCTCCCAGGTTCTTTTAAATTTTGCATAGGTGGTTCTAAGCAAGCTTGTTAATTGTTTCATTATCGAACCAACGTTGGCGTTCTTCATAGATTTATATTTGGTTTTGAAGGCTTTGTACACGGAGTATTTGAAAGATCACTTTAATTTCCTCTATGGAGCTCTTGAATGATGATTCACTACATCAAAATTTTGTTTTTCTGCACACACTTTGAATGACAACTTTTATTGGGTAGCTAATAAAAATAATAGCATGTTCTTGTATAGCGCTGCTAGTTTTATGCAGCGCTTTACAGAGACATTTTGCAGGCACAGGTCCCTGCCCCGTAGAGCTTACAATCTATGTTTTTGGTGCCTGAGGCACAGGGAGATAAAGTGACTTGCCCATGGTCACAAGGAGCCGACACCGGGAATTGAACCAGGCTCCCCTGCAGCAATCTCAGTGTCAAGTCAGTGTCTTTACTCACCAAGCCACTCCGTCTCCCTAGCTAATGGAAGACTTTTTTTTATTTTATTCCTAGGGGTATACATATGTCAAGGAAAGAATCTTCTATCTGTGGGAGAAGCACTTCTGGAGAACCCCAACTTTGAGCTGCAAATCCCTTTAAAGAATAAGAAGTCCATGCCAAGTGAAGTGTGCAGCCTTATTATTGACATGCTGGCCCTAAATTCAAAGGAGAGACTTGACGCATCCCAGTTGGAGATTAGAATTGAACAACTCTCCTATGGAGAAAAGCGTCAGAGGTCTGGGGCATAGCTTATTAAAACTATAACTGTTTCAAATGGTATATTTTGGCTCTATTCTGTCTTGCTGTAGATTACAAACAGAGCCATAAATTGGCTTTACTTTATTTTTTGGAACATTAAAACAATATAATTGGGGATACTGCAATCTTGGGTAATGCCACTGGTGTAAATGACTACACTTCTAGTACAAATCTGTCCTTGCCCATCTTTCATGATGGTATTGAGGAAGAGTATTGGTTTAAAGCAGAAGCTTGACGTTTTCATGGACTCTGGTTTCTCTCATTCCAAAGCCTGAATTCCTGAATTACTTGACAAATCTAAAACAAAATCATTGATCTCTTCACAGGAGTAAGCAGTCTAATATTTTGTAAAGCTACCAGAGTATGCAAAAACCCATCTGGTTTTTTTTGTTTTTTTTAATGGTGTAGTCTAACTTTTTAATGTGAGCCCAGGTGCCTAGAGTGTATTATCAAATATGGTGTGCTCTCCCTCTGTATTACAGTAGGTAAGCTGTCAATGTCCTAACTAAGAAGTCTTCACTATAAATATTATTATTTTGTTTTACATTCTTGCAGCATTTGGACATTTAGGTTCTCACAGTATAGTAGTTTTTTCAGGGTATCCCTTTTTTTTATCAGACTTTCTGTGCTAATGAATATTTATTTTAGTTTTCTTAAATAAACAATAGCTGGTTGATGTGCTGGTGTGGTTTAAAAAAAAAAAACTTTTTGGTATGTTTGTATTTGTGTTTGTGCAGAGATGTGTTAAAATACATATCTTTATCCATATCTAGGGGGGAGGTTTCTTATCTGTGAGGCAACTGGCTAAATTATTTTTGCATATTACACATTACACATAGCTATATCGCTTGGTAGACACTGGCAAGAAACACTCCATAGGCAGAGCTGGGAGTATAGGTTTCACTCTTGACATCACGCACTATGCGACAGACACTCCAACAGTGAGACCGGCAATCCGGTCATCTGTTCACAGCAAGGAGCAAGACTGCCACAGGAGCTGTGATCTCCAGCTGATATACCATATCCCAGTGTTGGACCTGGGTAAGATCAGCCTAAGTGCATATTTCTAACCCACTTTTTTTTTTCACTGTACTTTCCCACCCTCGCCTACCTCTATTGTAGGGTGACATACTTTTAGGGGCATTGGTATTGATGTTCAATGTCACCGCTGTGCTGTCCAAACGTTGGAAAGTCCCGAAGGATAAGGAGCCAGTAGAGTGCTGATGGCAATAGGAGGGCTCTCTGCGTCCTCCTTGTCTCCACACTTCTGGGTTTCTCGAAACAGTGTGGCGTCAGTAAATGGCAAATTGCCAGCAAACTCCAAAATCCTTTGTATCGCCTCTGGTTTGAAGAAACCGCGCCACCCTACGCGTTTCGCTAGTCAAAGCTTCGTCGGGGGCGTTTCCTTCAAATAGTACTTTCTCTATTACAATGCCCCGTCCTTTTGTTCGTCTGCCTAATCACAATTGTCACCCTCAAAAAATCTTTTTTAAAGTGTCTTTCCTTCATTGTTAAATGTTTTCTAAATTTCGATTTCTCTTTATTACAAAGAGTGCATAAGGAACTGAATACCATCTGTGAGAGAGTCTCGATAGCCATACCCTTGGAGTATACTGGGTAAATGGTGGAATTGTTTTTTTAACCCACTGTTATATGCTTTTTGTGACTGTTACACTATATACCTGTATAAAGTCAACTGGTGGTTGTTGGCAACCTGAGACACTGTATTTCTGTGAACAATGCTGTGAGAAAGTAGCGGAGTGATTCACTCTACAAGTGGTTGTGTTTTTCCTGGTTTGGCGATCGTGTTGTTAATATTCTATAAAATATGGTACACATGGGCAAAGTTGCTACCCAAGGAACCGCAGGACAGTCATGATGATGTCATAAGTGCACATACTGTACTGTAATAAATGTATATTAAGGTGACAATCCAGGCTGACCATTAAAAAAAAAGAAAAACACTAAACATAGGATGGAAGAAGGTCTCTGGAGCAGAACCCCATTAAGTTCAGCTGCGGGAACCCCCTACTTCCGGAGATACTTGCCTCTGTAGGGGATGTCCTGCTAGCAGGGATCATGTATTTGCAGTGTTTCAAAGCTCCCGTGCCCTTCGAGCCAATAAGAACCTGTGACATCATCTGGTTCGGCTTTCTATTGGCCCGTGTGACGCGGGATCTTTAAACTTTGCTGAGATACATACCTCCAAAAGGAGGTGTCGGTATCGGCTAGCAGTGTTTCGCCAGTGCTGAAATTAATTGGCTTCAGCTCCAGAGAACCACTGCTTAAAACCTATGTTAAAATAATGACTAAAAAAAGCATGTATTGCTCCTTAAAGAATGACAGATATGCACCACCTTGGATCGAAGCACGCCAAACCTAGGAAAAGGAAGTATGATGACAAAATGGATAACTGAGCCAAAAAAAATAACCCTGTACCAGAGATGGTAATTAGTACTTGGCATATTTTCCCAAGCATGAGGGAGCGCAATAAATAGCCGAGAAAAGAAAAGCGCACAAAAGCGCAATATGTATACTCTGGATGAAGTGTGAGGCCAATGTGGTGGTGGTGGTGGTACTCACATTTATCCCAAATCAAGATGGCATATCCCAAACTGTAGAAAGAGACAACCCGGGCGCTACCTCTGTATATGATAAGGGTAGGAGGGAATAAAAGTATGATTAAAACCTTAGGAGTTCATAAGGTGTCCCTCCGCTTCTCGGTCTCCTCCTGTGACTCAAAAAAAAACAAAAAAGGATCTACCCAGGATCCTTAGTTGTACAGGGAAACAAGAAAAGGAAAAAGGGGGAGCACAGGTAGAGGGGTGAAATGGAACGAAATATGGTTCAGGTGTGTTGATCCCTGAAACAATGACGGTGGTGGTGTCAAAGTGTGTATTAACTCTTAACACTTACACGGCCTTGTGCAAATGCTGTCGCATCAAGGTATCTTTCGGTCTTTTCCTCTCTGTCTTGTGTAGTTCTTCTTCTCTCTCCATCTGTGTACTTCTGCTCCTGGTTCTTTAATGCAGTGTCAACCTCGGAATGAACAAAATGAACAGACAAAAATAGTTAAAATGTCTAAAGGAAAGAAACAGGGCTAAAAAGGCTATATAACACTCACACGGGGCCTGGGCTTCAATTCAAAGTGTGTAACTGAGTGCTGTGTGTCTCAAATACAACTTTGACCTATACTCCTTGTTGAAGACCAATCCTTACCATTCTGGGGCAGGATTTTATCACTCTTACTTCCTTTGGACCATGGTTTGAAGACTGCAGCAGGAGCAACAAAGATACCATTCCAAGTGTGGGCTCACACTTGGCCGTGTGAGTATTAGTACTCTGTTACAACGATTTATCCCATTCTCACTGTCCATTCAGTTTTAATAGAGATTTCATCCCTATTTGAGAGGCTAAGCTGTTTGCTGAAGTTTAAAGAAACCTCCCCAAAGACTGCACTCACACGTGCCCGTGTGAGTGTTATACAGCCTTTTTAGCCCTGTTTCTTTCCTTTAGACATTTTAACTATTTTTGTCTGTTCATTCGTTTATTCCGAGGGTGACACTGCATTAAAGAACCAGGAGCAGAAGTACACAGACGGACAGAGAAGAACTACACAAGACAGAGAGAAGACCGAAAGATACCTTGATGCGACAGCATTTGCACAAGGCCGTGTAAGTGTTAAGCGTTAATACACACTTTAACACCACCACCGTCATTGTTTCAGGGATTAACACACCTGAACCATATTTCGTTCCATTTCACCCCTCTACCTGTGCTCCCCCTTTTTTTCCTTTTCTTATATCCCAAACTGTGACAGTTTTTTGATCCGTGTAGTCTGGTCAATAGGTTAAACTTGAGGGAATGCAGAAAAGACTCAATAGTGCAGATTGTCTAAAACACATTAATATCAAATAGATAAAATCAATGAAATGTGTGTTTACAAAGCATACTTTGTAAAGCTTAAAAAAGATACAATATGTGATTGTGACCGCAGCCTTCTCAGGGGTGTACCCCAGGGGCACCAAGAGCTGCAGACTGATTCGGTGAGTATCAAGGAATCTTTATTGCGAGTGCACAAGGAGATGACACATTAGCAAACGGCTCCAGCGTGATCAGGGGTGGGGTAGTACCAACCCCAGTATTTATAGTCTTGGTTACAGAAGATAGTGGCACTGCCCTATTACAATCTATAAACTCTACATATGCTTTATTTGAGCTTGGTTATTTGTAGAGTAATGCTGCACTCCGCAAAAAGAAATAAATACCGGTGCTCCTGGTTCAGGAATCTCTGTGAGGTACTCCAATATCTAATAGAAAGGAAGAAGCCTGGTCACTGCGGATTTCTGCTTAGAAAATTTATTTGTGAGCCAAAGATGTATGACGTTTCGGCCTCAAGGGCCTTTCTCAAATGAAAATGCCATTTGCATTTGAGAAAGGCCATTGAGGCTGAAACGTCATACATCTTTGGCTCACAAATAAATTTTCTAAGCAGAAATCCGCAGTGCCCAGGTTTTTTTCCTTTTTATTTGAGCTTGGTTAGCATAAAATACCTCCCTCCCATTACAGTTGTTTTTACCAACGTTAAGTTTTAATCTCCTTACGAAGAACCTGATATCCTGAAATAGTCTCGGAGCAAACCTTGCCCACTCATACATGCTTTCATACAGAAATGGTACAACAAAGTGTGTCAGGGTACTGATAAATTGTATCATAATAATTCTGGGCGTTGTGCCACAGGCACAGCCTTGAAACTTCTATTATCAGCGAAATGCCTTACCCACAAACACTCCTCACGCGTCCACATAAAATATAAGAGATAAAATGGATGACCAGTAACCCCAGACCCTCTTTCTTCTGTACAGCCTCCCCTGTCCATATTTTTTTCACATGGAGATAATCTCCCGAGCTGTTGGCAAGTTGCAGGTTCACCACTTCACTACGTGTGCTCGCAGTCTCGTGATGCTTCAGTCAGCACTTCCAGTATCCTCTGGATGAATCGGACTGTAGTGCGTCTATCTCTCTGATTTCCAGACTTCAAGTTTTGCATGGCGACCCTGCGATTTCAGCTGACGGAGGAAATAGAAGTGAATACCCTTTCTGGAATGGCGCATGTTCTGTGCATATCCAGTACTCCCAGCTGATCAATCCGGACATTTGTGGGTTGGAGCCAGTCTGCCTATACGCGCGCTCTGCACCTACTTCCATCGGCAATTTGTGTGTCTGCAGCCATTGGATCAGGCTACACTTGCACACGCATCCAGGACAGAGACATTTCTGTCAGAACACACTCATTCTACCTGTGTCTCAGGGATTGCAAATGCAGACGTTCAGCAGGTGGTCCCACTGGCACATTAGCCAAAGTCACATTACCATTTTTAGGACTCCAGAGGACAGGGAGCGACCAGCAATTTAAAAAAAAAAAAAATCCCTTCATCTGCTGGCTTATGAGCACATCCTAGTCCCGTCCAGTCCGCATTATACATCAGTGCATCCTGTTATCTCTCACTTTCAATTCAAAGGTATGCAGCTCCTCCTAAAAGATCTACTGTTAGCCACTAATCAGTGAAATTCCGGAGACGGATTTTCTTGCATCTGTTCTATCTGCCTGTTCACTTGGGAATATTACCAGTAAGGTATTTTTATCTGTATGCTCCATTTACAATTGTGGCAATAAGTGTGTACTTGCCTTTAAACCCTGTCTTTTTATATTTACAAGATCAGTAAAATCTTTGAACTTTACATTGTGGCTTCTGGGTGCTTTTTTTTTCTTGTTTTTTCCACTTAGATGGGCCTCTCTGCTGAAAAGAGCTGCATATGATTCCAGGAGACTGATTAGAACGTTATATCTAATATTCTCCCGGACTTTTTTTTCACTTGAATTTGACATTATTTTTATAAAACACCATTTGTTGTAATAATTTTTTTGGGCACTTCACATATTTCACTTTGGCCAAATCATGATTATTGATTAATTATTGAACACATTCATAGAGTTGTATCTAATAACACTAATGCAATACATGGCACATGGACTATATGTAAAGATATATAGCAATATTATCGTTTCACCTTTTATTTTTATAGTTCTATTCACTTTATTGTTCATTTGATGGTTCACCTATAGTGTATTTTGTACTGCGAGAAAATTCTTCTGGCATTAAAAAAAAAAAAAATAATGACATTTTTAATGTATTATAATGTAACAAGCCTTTGTGGGGACCATCCTGCATTAAGCAGGATCCTCACTGGATGGAGGTGCTGCACAGTAAAGAGATGGAGAAAGCCTGCCCTGTTGCTGCTCCCAAACTACAGCCACTCAGACTTCCTGAACCAGCAGGTGAGCTACAGCACCAGGGACAATAACCATGTACTGGTCAGATCTTTCGTGGCAGGGGGGAACAGATGCTACATTTTGGATGCGCTGCTGAGATGAGCAAAAGGGGCGGCAAAGTATGGCTGGGAAACCCGCTGAAGGAAAGGGGAATGGGGGCACTCACCGTATCCAGGCCAGATCGTTCCCAGTCGGTTGCTAGCGGGGTACCCCGGATGGTATCTGACATGATGCAACCTCACCTGCTGCCGCAAGAGAGGTGCCTGATGAGCACTGTATCAAGGCCATGGTTTTACCTTGTTCGGGACATTATGCAGAGTCTGAGAGGTGTCTGATCCACACTGTATCAGTGCCGAGTCCCTTCCACTTCCGAAGGCGTAGAGGTGTCTGAACCTTACCGTATCGTGCCGCAGTGACTATGCCTATCGGGATGGTCTTGAAAGATAGCACCCCACTTTGGACTCTATCCGTGCGCGCTATGCTAGCATGGAAACGGAGTGTGACCCGCTAGAACTGTTCTATTTGACTGCCTGTTCTACTGTCCCCCACCACCTGCCCAGAGACACCTGCCCTAAGTGACAAGTGTAGGCCCATATCACCCCAGCCAGTCACCCGTGATGTTGGTTGTTCTTAAATGTAATAACTATGATGTACAGTTGTGTGAAAAAGAAAGTACACCCTCTTTGAATTCTATGGTTTTACATATCAGAACATAATAATAATCATCTGTTCCTTAGCAGGTCTTAAAAATAGGTACAGGCATATCCTGCATTAACATACGCAATGGGACCGGAGCATGTATGTAAAGCGAAAATGTACTTAAAGTGAAGCACTACCTTTTTTCCACTTATTGATGCATGTACTGTACTGCAACCGTCATATACGTGCATAACTGATGTAAATAACGCATTTGTAACAGGCTCTATAGTCTCCCCCCTTGCGCACGGCTTTGGTACAGGTAGGGAGCCGGTATTGCTGTTCAGGACGTGCTGACAGGCACATGCGCGATCTGCCATTTGTCTATTGGGCGATGTGTCCTTAAACCGGGGTATGCCTGTAAATACAACAACACATGACATATTACACCGTGTCATGATTTATTTAACAAAAATAAAGCCAAAATGGAGAATCCATGTGTGAAAAACTAAGTATACCTTATGATTCAATAGCTTGTAGAACCACCTATAGCAGCAATAACTTAAAGTAATCGTTTTCTGTATGACTTTTTCAGTCTCTCACATCGTTGTGGAGGAATTTTGTCCCACTCTTCTTTTCAACTTTGCTTCAGTTCATTGAGGTTTGTGGGCATTTGTTTATGCACAGCTCTCTTTAGGTCCAGCCACAGCATTTCAATCGGGTTGAGGTCTGGAGTTTGACGGGGCCATTGCAACACCTTGATTCTTTTCTTTTTCAGCCATTCTGTTGTAGATTTGCTGGTGTGCTTGGGATCATTGTCCTGTTGCATGACCCTGACAAAGTTGAGACATTAGGGGGTCTGACATAACAGCATTAGGATCTAAGAAGCCATTTTGTTTGACTATTTTAGTCCACCGTCTTGTCTTTGTGAGTTTTTATGTCATCTTTCTATGTGAAGAAATCTGTGTGAACGAACGTGTGAAACAGAGAATGGAATGTTTTCGCTCCTAGCTGATTTTATTGATCTTTCCTCATCCAATCGGCTCCAAATGAAAGTGTAAACAGACCAGAAGTTATGAGAAGCCTTGTTAGGCTGCGGTCCCAGTAACTGCCTGTGCGCACGGCGTGCGCTGTGCGTGTAAGCACCGCCCCTCAATGGGGCTTGGCCCAGTAGACACCATCACGAGCCGTGCTGCAAGGTTTTTTTTACAACTCAATCAAATTGGCGGTTCACCCAATGAGGGCGAACCAGCCGCGTGACATAATGGCCACGCCCCCGCAAATCCATGACCAGGCCCCCTCCCGTCGCAAGCTTCCCTCTCTCCTGGAGATCGCGGTTAGCGCTGTGCTTGCGACCCCCCCGCCGCCGGGCGCGCATGTCACAAAACGCACTGGGGACTCGGCCTTAGCGCAGTCTAAAATAAGCTCAGATTCTTAAAGTGAAACTGTTTCTCATACTAATATGCCAGGTGGCAGAACTGACATCACATTTAACCCCATAATGATTTTTAGCTTACATACATTTATCCAATATTATTATGTATTACAAAATTACATCAGCTTTAGTATTATGTATTACAAAATGATGTCATATTTAGTGACGTGCAAGCTCCCCCATAAAGGGGTGGAGCTTTAGGTTTTAGGGTATAAATATATGGCATACCGTGTTATCTGGGAGAGAGCTTTTTGTTTTGAAGCTGTCTCCACTGTGTGCACTCTGAATAAACTCATTTGATAACTGAATTTTTGTTGTAACATTTTTACAACTTTTACAACCCAATTTCTGCCAAGCTTTAGCTATTGGACCGATGGCCTCGCATTGGACTCTAGAATACTTTGGTATACAGAGGAGTTCATGGTCGACTCAATGACTGCAAGGTTCCCAGGTCCTGTGGCTGCAAAACATGCCCAAATCATCACCCCCACTACCCTGCTTGACAGTTGGTATGAGGTGTTTGTGCTGATATGCTGTGTTTGGCTGAGCATTATGGCCAAACATCTCCACTTTGGTCTCACCTGTCCAAAGGACATTGTTCCAGAAGTCTTGTGGTTTGTTCAGATGCAACTTTGCAAATCTAAGCCGTGCTGCCATGTTCTTTTTAGAGAGAAGAGGCTTTCTCCTGGCAACCCTTCCAAACAAACCATACAGTACTTGTTCAGTCTTTTTCTAATTGTACTTTCATGAACTTTAACATTTAACATGCTAACAGGCCTGTAGAGTCTGAGATGTAACTCTTGGTTTTTTTGCAACTTCTCTGAGCATTGCACGGTCTGATCTTAGGGGGAATTTGCTGGGACGTCCACTCCTGGGAAGATTGGCAACTGTCTTGAATGTTTTCCATTTTTGAATAATCATTCTCACTGTTGAAAGATGGACTTTAAATTGTTTGGAAATGGCCTTATAACCCTTCCCAGATTGATGGGCAGCAACAATTGCTTCTCTAAGATCATTGCTGATGTCTTTCCTCCTTGGCATTGTGTTAACACACATCTGAATGCTTCAGACAAGCAAACTGTTAAAACTTCGGCTTTTATAGAGGTGGTCACACTTGCCGATGATCAATTAATCAAGGGCATTTGATTAGCAGCACCTGTCTGCTACTTAGCATCTTAATTCCTATGGAAGCAGTAAGGGTGTACTTAGTTTTTCACTCATGGCTTCTCCATTTTGGCTTTATTTTTGTTAAATAAATCATGACAGTGTAATATGTCATGTGTTGTTGTTCATCTGAGGTTGTATTTACCTAATTTTAAGACCTGCTAAGGAACAGATGATTGTTATTATGTCCCGATATGTAAAACCATAGAATTCAAAGAGGGTGTACTTTCTTTTTCACACCACTGTTTGTACCGATGTCTGTATTATCTGTGAGGAATGTGGTGTCTAATTGGCGGGGATCCAATGTTCAGGGGTGGTGGAAGTAAAGGAAATATACCCATGGGCACATTTTTATTAATACAGCAGGGGCGGTACTGCAAATTGTAAAGGGAGATACAGCAGGGATATACTGCATATTGAGATGGGAGGTAATTACAGCAGGAACGGTACTGCACTTGGGGAAATGGTTCTCTTGGCTAAGAGGAACAAGTTATGCCACCAGTTCCTTTTTATTTTAGTTCCAGGACGTTTTGAGCCAAGTCCCGGTCAAGTGATTTCAAGTCCTCCGGAGAGAAGGGAGTGGTGGCGTCTGGAACCTCATGCCGATGTGGGTTCCAGAGCATTTCGGGCGAAGTCCCGGTCAACTAAAGACTCTTGTTTAACGTGCCAAATTGCTAGGAAAGTCTATTTTTTTAACCTCAGGTCCCAAGTAAGTGTCTCTCTTCTTATGTAGTTTGTGTTCCATTGTGTGTATGCCTTTTCCTGCGAATACATTTTCAATTTATTTCACTTTACCTGTTTTGCTCAATGTATGATCCTGGTAAAAAGTTGTAAAGGCCTGGTCTCCCATTACAGTTACAATGTCATCACAGAAGGATCAATGCACAAGGTGGTTAGGGTCATGAAAAGGGTGGAGACTAGGCAGGAGGCCAATAAATATTACAAACGTAGGTCCCAATGTTGCTTAAGTCAATGGTCGCTGAGGACTTAAATATGGAGTGAAAGAACACAATACACAGACATTTTAGAGTTGAGACCATGAACTTAATTTTCTAACCGTAATGAACAACTTTTCTGTTAATTTTTGCTAAAACATTTAAAGCAGAACATTATAGCATTTAAAAAAAATCCAAACTACAAATATGAGCACTAAGAAATGACCTTTATGTACTCGCAAGTTTTCGTTTGTCATTAAGCTTTTACGTCATATGTTGGTTTTTTTTACATGTCTGGGATGTCCCATTGTGGTGCTGATAAAGCAGTTACAGTGAGTTTGTGTAAGGCCAAATGAAAAACACGTTCATGTAACAGATCAGTGAAATTCATCCAGCAGTCCATGAAAACCAATAAAATATACAAAGTAACCTTTTTACACATCTCAAGTGATGCTGACCTTCTCAACTCCAAATCTTGAAATTGGCTTTCCGTATTTATTTAAGTACAGTACTTGCAATATATGTACTTTTAAGGTCATCTAGCACATTTAGTTATCTAGCACAAATCAAACATACATTATTTACTGATCAGGGTGAATACAGTATTTTAGTTACTTCTGCTCTAGGGAGGAGCAATAATTGGCCTTTGAGTCATTGAAAATGTGTGGTTTAAAAAAATATTTACTTTTAATTGTGGAGCCAAAGTTATTGTATTTTTGGTGTTCATGTGTTTGCTTTTATTTATGGATTTGTATTTTTAATTCAAACAGTTAAAGTCCAGTATAATAGTGATCTCTGTATGGTAATTTGAGGAATGTTTTTGCTGCATTTCCTATTTTTGACACTCGAGTTTCAAATAATTTAAAACAAATCAGTTTAATTAGATGCCTCTTATGACTCCAATATCTTCTTTTTTTTTTTTTTTTCCCTAACGAATTTCTAAGTATATAGGTAAACACATTTAACCTCTTCTGAAATAGAGCTGTCCATCACCACTATTCTTCTGTGCAAGGCATTGTGGAGGCATGACTTTGGCAAGCAGAGCAGTAATTGACCGCTCTGCTTCAGAAGAGGTTCTGCGGCAGCTATGCGTCTTCATTCACTGGCCTCCACGGTAGACAAGTAAAATATAAAGAACCTCAGACACTTTCATTGAGCCTTTGGCTTAAAGGCGTGAGCTCTAAAAGGGCATTATGTACTTTAAAAACATAATAAAGCAAATGCGCATTACATATGATTTTATTTATTTGATATTTAGCCAAGTTAAACAATAATTGTTCTTGTATAGCGCTGATAGTTTTACATAGTGCTTTACAGAGACATTCTGCAGACATTTGTGCTGCCCCGTAGAGCTTACAATATATGTTTTTGGTGCCTGCGGCACAGGGAGATAAAGTGACTTGCAATGGTCACAAGGAGTCGACACTGGGAATTGAACCAGGTTCCCTGCTTCAAACTCTGTGCCAAAGTCTTTACTCACTGAGCTGCTCCTTCTCTCCAAAATATTGTTATACTTTTAATATATTTAAAATAAAGATATACAACCATACTCAAAGTTGTTTTTGATGTTAGAGGAGCCAAACAATGTAGAGATCACCTTGTATCTTCTGTAATAAATGGCCATTCACCGAGGTGGGAAGGTAAGCCAGTGCCCTGTTAGTGTAGACATTTGTTTTTGTTCTATGTTTTCTCTTATTTCTCATTTGACTTGACTCCTAGCCCACGTGCATATGAAGGAAGAATCTAAGGCTTCAAAATAGTGAGGTTGTCCAGAACAAAATAGGTTTGTCCTGTTTTAAAAAACAAAAGATAGGGGCGCCCTTAATCTACATGAAATAATTAAAATAAAAATAAATGAAAGTTGGATTAACAATATTTGTTAACCCTACAGTGATTGTGCACCGATACAACCGTGTAATAATGACTGGATGCTGAAATAGTCCCAAAGAGTTCCAAGGATGAAGATAACTGGAACCAGCCATAGCTCAGCACATGAAAATGAATAAATAAAACAACATATTGTAATATTGTTAGGAGACAATGCACCTTAAAAATAAACAAAACAATATATGGTAAAGTGATTGAGCAAGCACTAAATTTAATAAAAACTATTTAATAAAAAGACAAAAATCAAATACCAAAAATCATTAAAAACATCCGCTGATCCTGCGTCCGGCAACTACTTATAAGAATCCTACTTACAAGCTGCAAAGTAGGTCAAGCGCATAGAAATAACTCTGAAGGGCTGCTCCTCTGCTACAGGTGTGCTGCCGGGATGTCCTCTCCCTCTCCTACCCAGACCCGCTGGGTGTGCGGAAAAGACCACCGTCTGCTGGGGAGTTGGTTCGTCAGCCTTCAGACCTCTCCTGCTCGCAGTCTCTAGCTCACTGCTCCGCCTCTCTCTCGCGAGAGAATCCACCATCGGAAGGGGCTGGTGCTGATGTCTGGCGCCAAAGATTCTCGATCAAGGAGGGTATGGGGATGAACGCGCAGATCGCCGAGACGCAGGGTGTGTGACGTCACCTTACGCGTTTCGCGGATTGATCCGCTTCTTCAGGGGTAAGATGTACGGTAATAATCCCTCCGCCTTACATTAAATAGTCCCAAAAATGTCCACAATAATGGAAGTCATGTGAAATCCATCATTAAAATCATAACAGGCCTGCTCAACACTTAAAACATAAGAACATATTAGTTCTATAACCACAAATAGATCATAGTTTCATTCAGATTCAACCAATGAATAGTTACAAATAAGAAAAATGCAAATAAGAGAAACAATATCAATAGTAATGGTGGTATTGATCTTGATTATACAATTGATAATGTTTGAAAAGGGATCTTTAACCCATTATAAGTAATCTAATGTTAGAAATAATAATAATAATAATAATAAATATACACATAATAAAAATAATAAAAAATGTTAAAAAATAAAATAATAATACAATTAAAAACCAATTGTAAAACGAATCATAACAAATATCCTTAATAGAAATGATACTTCGGGATCTCAATAATCGGTGATACTTAAATGAAGATCGTATTACCACCTTTACCATTGTACTAGGATAACAATGTATAATCAATCAAATTCAAACATATTGTACATATGTACATAAACCTAATCCTGTTCCTATATTAAAAAGAAACATGGATAGATTTAGCAATCTGGGATGCAATATAGCTTGGAGAAAAAACAGTATAATATCCTAGAGATATATCATTATAGGAACATTGTATACATTATATATGGACATAACTGTAAATGCCAGAACAAGGAAGCGACAAATTGTAGGGAATTATTTTGGTATTTCATGGAACAAAACAGGCATTAAGGGGTTAATCCACCAGGAAGGGTGCTATACTGAATTCTACGTTCAACCCCTGAGGGGCCAATGTCTTAAGCTCGTAGATCCAGTATAGCTCCCTTTTCGCCAATTGTTTTGCCCTGTCCCCACCTCTCCAATTGTGAAAGGGCGCCTCTATAGCTACACACTTTTTAAACCTTTCGGATTTTGGTTATGGTAATTTTTGAAATGTAAAGAAACATTGTGGGTAATTAAACTTTTACCGATATTATAGATATGCTCATAGAGCCTCCTTTTTAATGGGTCTTGTGATCATACTGCAGGCCACAGGGACATTCAAGCAGATATGACATATGCACAACTACACCTTATCTGCGTTTTGATATTATATTTGCAAGACGTGACGTTTGAAATGAATTCCTTGGCGTTATGATCTTTATCTCTGCGTAATAGTGGCCAATGCTTTTCAAAGACCATCACAAAGGTCTTTGAAAAGCATTGGCCACTATTACGCAGAGATAAAGATCTGGTCACAATCCTGCCAGAAAGGCCTAAAATTATCTTTACAAAAGCTAATAATTTCAAACAAAAATTATCTCCCAGTTGTCCTGTTAATATCAACAAACATCTACCGTCAAGATCTAAGGGTTATGTATGTTGTGACAAGTGTACAGCTTGTAAGTTTAGTCGTAACGCCAAGGAATTCATTTCAAACGTCACGTCTTGCAAATATAATATCAAAACTCAGATAAGGTGTAGTTGTGCATAGGTCATATATCTGCTTGAATGTCCCTGCGGCCTGCAGTACGTGGGTATGACCACACGGATGTTCCTTTCCCTTGTATATATATTTAATAAACCTTTTTTGTTGTTGCGTAGCTTAGGGCTATTGGCCCGGGACATATTGTATGTTCCATCATATACTCTCTCTCATGAGTGCAGCCCTGGGTTTCTTGCTCCACTGGGGGCTTAAAACCCCCCTCTGGATTTATTCCATGAAATGCCAGAATAATTCCCTACAATTTGTCGCTTCCTTGTTCTGACATTTACAGTTATGTCTATATATATAATGTATATAATGTTCCTATAATGATATATCTCTAGGATATTATACTGTTTTTTCTCCAAGCTATATTGCATCCCAGATTGCTAAATATATCCATGTTTCTTTTTAATATAGGAACAGGATTAGGTTTATGTACATATGTACAATATGTTTGAATTTGATTGATTATACATTGTTATCCTAGTACAATTGTAAAGGTGGTAATACGATCTTCATTTAAGTATCACCGATATTGAGATCCCCAAGTACCATTTCTATTAAGGATATTTGTTATTATGATTCGTTTTACAATTGGTTTTTAATTTTATTAATTATTTTATTTTTTAACATTTTTTATTTTCATTATGTGTATATTTATTATTTTTTTTTTTATTTCTAACATTAGATTACTTATAATGGGTGAAAGATCCCTTTTCAAACATTATCAATTGTATAATCAAGATCAATACCACCATTGCTATTGATATTGTTTATTATGATTTAGATTGTAAGCTCCTCGGGGCAGGGACTCCTCTTCCTTAATGTTATGTTTATGTCTAAAGCACTTATTCCCATGATCTGTTATTTATATTATCTGTTATTTATTCGATTACCACATGTATTACTACTGTGAAGCGCTATGTACATTAATGGCGCTATATAAATAAAGACATACATACATACATTTATTTCTCTTATTTGCATTTTTCTTATTTGTAACTATTCATTGGTTGAATCTGAATGAAACTATGATCTATTTGTGGTTATAGAACTAATATGTTCTTATGTTTTAAGTGTTGAGCAGGCCTGTTGTGATTTTAATGATGGATTTCACATGACTTCCATTATTGTGGACATTTTTGGGACTATTTAATCTAAGGCGGAGGGACTATTTCCGCACATCTTACCCCTGAAGAAGCGGATCAATCCGCGAAACGCGTAGGGTGACGTCACACACCCTGCGTCTCGGCGATCTGCGCGTTCATGCCCATACCCTCCTTGATCGAGAATCTTTGGCGCCAGACATCAGCACCAGCCCCTTCCGATGGTGGATTCTCTCGCGAGAGAGAGGCGGAGCAGTGAGCTGGAGATTGCGAGCAGGAGAGGTCTGAAGGCTAACGAACCAACTCCCCAGCAGACGGTGGTTCTTTCCGCACACCCAGCGGGTCTGGGTAGGAGAGGGAGAGGACATCCCGGCAGCACACCTGTTGCAGAGGAGCAGCCCTTCAGAGTTATTTCTATGCGCTTGACCTACTTGCAGCTTGTAAGTAGGATTCTTATATGTAGTTGCCGGACGCAGGATCAGTGGATGTTTTTAATGATTTTTGTTATTTGATTTTTGTCTTTTTATTAAATAGTTTTTATTAATTTAGTGCTTGCTCAATCACTTTACCATATATTGTTTTGTTTATTTTTAAGGTGCATTGTCTCCTAACAATATTACACTATGTTGTTTTATTTATTAATTTTCATGTGCTGAGCTATGGCTGGTTCCAGTTATCTTCATCCTTGGAACTCTTTGGGACTATTTCAGCATCCAGTCATTATTACACGGTTGTATCTGTGCACAATCACTGTAGAGTTAACGAATATTGTTAATCCAACTTTCATTTATTTTTATTTTTATTATTTCATTTAGATTAAGGGCGCCCCTATCTTTTGTTTTTTATGTCTGTTTTATCACTCACTTTGGGATTGTTACTGAATTTTAGTTGGCAGCCCACAACATTTACATCACCTTATATTGTTATTAGGGTGTCTATATTGATTTTTATCAATTGTTTTTTGAATAGCTCTACACAGCCTGCACTTTTTCTTTAGGTTTGTCCTGTTTATAACATTTTACTTGAGACCTTTGCAAGAAAGCAACGTGAGGATTACTTGAAAGCGGTAGTATTTGAATACCAGAATTGGATAAAGTGTAAGGTGAATGAAAGAGTAATGTCAGACAAGTCTGAGGTCCTAAAAGTACACAAATAAATCCAGGTCTCCTACAAGACTGATTCAGGGACTCAGATTTAAAGACTATATACAAATCAAGCACAATAGTCTTCAGAGGAGGAAGGAGACTTGGGGAAATTCATTAGGCTTTGATCCAGCATATGGATACTTGATACTGTGTTAACTGCCATTGAGGTCAAAGGCCATTCCACAATAACCCTTATCTTAGCATTGTGAATCCCCGCCTATGTCTAATGTGGAATTAGTAGTCTTTAATTAAGACAACAAAAGAAAATGCAGATTGAGGAGTCTGAAAATATCTAGACACATGATACATAAGCTTGGCCCCCTGCAGACGCACTTAACAGAACTCCCTCCTACTATCTCTGTACATTCTCCCTACCTACCAATTAGACTGTAAGCTCCTCGGGGCAGGGACTCCTCTTCCGAAATGTTACTTTTATGTCTAAAGCACTTATTCCCATGATCTGTTTGTAACGGGTTTTCCCCCCCCCCCCAATCGCAGATACAGTGTGGGGGTGCAGGGAACATATAGTGTTACTCGGTGCTGGTGCTATACCTGTTGGCTCACAGAAGGGCTGAGCTTCCGCCACGGGGATCCTGGGGCAATTATACTAGGGGTACTTACTTACAACGATGCAGCGCCTCCACCTGCGATGGCTCCCACCAAAGGGGGAGTGGTTCCTCGCAGGACAAACACAATAATCACATAGACAGCATGTATAATAACTAGGGACTTTACTAACATGCAATCCAACACATCACATTCAGAATAACCTGTGTCCCTTTCACGAGGAGACACTAACCGCGACGTCTCGCAGGACGCTTCCCCAACACCAGGTGATCCCACCCAGTGTCCAAAGAACCCCACCCAATGTCCCGCACTCTAGCAGATGAGAGTCAATGGGTGACTGCGCAGTCATTATTTACGCTAAGGGCCCGGTGGTGCACTTATGACTGTAGGTACCTGCCGAGCACTCCGGTGCTCGGGTCAGCAACACTTCACAAAGGATCAGTCGGGCGATTACTCCTTCTGATCCTCCAACCGAACTCCTGGCACGCGGACCGCCAGGGCGGTCCCACTCTGGAATAGTCTCTGTGGACCCCAACGTGGGTCCGAACCGCTTCACAGGAACAGCAGCCTCCGTTGTGTCCCTATCTAATCTAAGTGGCACGCGCTATCCTATAGGCCGTCCCTATAGCACAGCAACCTGCAATGGCTTGGGGAAAACTCCTAGGGGCCTACAGGGGTTAATGACCTGTCCCACTCCCCTAACTCTCCAAGTCCCCTCCGCCTCACTAATTCCTACCGAGTCCCAGCGCCTACAGGAGCAAGCTGTTGCTCACTGGATGCTGGCAGCCAACGTGCTGCGCAACAAGGTGCCTGCCTGTCAGACCTCACAGCACTGACAGCCATGACTCTGACAAGGCAGCACTCTAACACTAAGGGCAGCGTCCCTATCTTGGGCCTCCCTCAGCAATTACCCACTAACCTAGTGGGGGGTTGGGGCCTACCTGGGGTGTGGGTACCTATAGGGCCGCAGGAGCTGCACTCGCTCCCCGCACCCATCCTTCCCTCACAGCTCCCCTGCTCCAACTGACTATCCTGAGTGACAGGGTCCCCCTCTCTAGGGCAGTCCCTGGCAACACTCTCAGAGGGTAACTAGCTACCTCAGACCCTGGGGGTGCTGGCCTAGTACAGGGAGTCCCTGACTCCTGTACCCTACCTCCTTCCCTGGGCTGCTCCGGTCTCTGACTGTCTAACGTGGCCTCAGCGCGCGAAATGTATCCACTTGCCTGCTGAGACTTCCTAAGCCCTATTGGCTCCCTGGTGTCACATGGGGCATACAGAGGCTCATGGGACTCGTAGTCCCTGCTCAGAGCCTTCCCTGGTAGGCTAGGGCTTCGCGGGCTTTTCCTATGCTCATCTGCGCCTGCGCGATCTATCTTGGGCTGCCCTAACCTCCCATGGGCTTTCCCTGCTCTCGCGCGACTTCTCCCTACCCCTGCACTACCTTCCGCGCATGCGCGAGCTATCTGGGGGCCTTCCGTGATATCGGGTCCTTGCGCATGCGCCACGCGCATAGCAATGGCAGCGCCCTGCTTCCCGAGCCGCCGGGACCTTAGAGACGCGACCGCGGCCTTAGCAACGGCCCGATCGCGTCCCCGGCAACCGGCCGCATGCGGGGGAAGCCGCGCTGCTCCCTGCTCCAGCCCCCACCCTTGGAAGCAGCCGTCGGGTCCGTCGGCACCCACGACCGCGCTGCAACAAGGGAGGGGGGTCTCCAGGAGCCACGGGAGCTCCAGGCTACATGTTATTTATATTATCTGTTATTTATTTGATTACCACATGTATTATTACTGTGAAGCGCTATGTACATTAATGGCGCTATATAAATAAAGACATACAATACAATACAATTTATATTTATATATTTATTGCTAGTGCATGGAAATGATTCAAGTGGAATGGGAACAACCTGACAAGAAACAACTTTGCCAAACAATTTCTAAATGTATTTCTATTGCAACAAGACGTTATGAGATGGGATACAGTACTGAAAGTCGATGCCACTATTTCTAGAAAGCTTTCAAGACAATTAAACAATAGGAATGCATTTGGAGATCCAATCGACAAATGGATGGAAATTCATTTGCCAAGATCGTTTCAGATGGCAAAACCTGCATATAGACCAGCAGTAGTATTAAAGACCTGGATTCTTAATTTAGGACAAAGTTTAGGTAAATGTGTACAAAGTAATTGCAGACGGGAAGATGGTTGCACATTCTAGTGTCAAGACACTTTATTACTGTACCTCTTCACTTGTACTGTATATGTCCTTTTACACAGTTGTATCAGTCCTGTGATTTCCTAAAGGCTTTGATCAGCCAATGTATATACTAAAATGTATGATACTGTACTGTATGAAAGTGATTTTTGTTTTTGACAACCATTGTGGAAAAATTAAGACTGAAACGCTAAGGCACAAAAATGCTTGCCATCTCTTCTTATATGTGTTTTTTTTTTGGATCATCACTTTTCTGATTTCGAAGATAGGTTTTCTGCTTCAGTTCATTCAGTGCTAGAATATAGTATTATATTTCAAGTCATTCAAAAGTGGGAAAAAACTAATTTGCCACTGTCATAGTGACTGTCTTATCAATTCATTGGAAATGTATCTTTGTCAGATTTCTTTTTTGGTTCTGTCAAAAGATTTTCATGCTGGATGGGTTGCATAATACAGTGAAATATATATAATATAAAAAAGCAGCACCAAATCTAGAATAAAATGTGATGTGTATATATAAAGTGTGTCAATAGATACACATAAAATGGATTCAACGTAAATGTAGGCAATAAACCAATTCATTACTAATTGTGAATATATCAGTGAATGGTGTTGACAACAAATACACCTGTGAATGAACCAATGAACAGACAACAAAGACAAAACATATATCTACAAAACCCCTTTTCCAAAAAGTGTCCAAAAAATGTCCAACAAGGAAATCCAAATGAAGGAGACCAGGCTGCTTTTCAAGATGAACCACATCCAATAGTAATGACCTAAGAAAACGAAAAGCGCATGCTCCATAGCGTATAAAAGTTTAATAAAAATGGAGGGGGAAGACAAAAGGGGGTGAGGGGAAACAAGCACACTTACAGATGTATGCTATTTAATAGCATTTGTGAAACAACAATCACTGCCAACAGGTTCTGCTCCGGATGACGGTATCCTCCGATAACCAACTCACAACCGTGAGGGGAGGGATCCGATCTCTAAGTTGGTTCAACCAGAGAAGGCGGGATGGATCCACAGGCTGCCTGCTACACTTCTCCAGGGATGATGCAGAGTGCACTGGGTCCGTTCAGGTCGCAAGCGGAGCCCTGCGTGATGACGTAATGTCCAATGGGACATGACTGCATGACTTTGAGTACTATTGCTAAGCCTGCTGTCTACAAGCACACCTACTATAAATCCTTCACCATCAAGGACTCTCCTAATTTTTCCCAATGTAAGTTGCCTGTTTATTCTTGTTTCCCAAATGCATAACCTTATATCTATCTGTATTAAACCACATCTGCCATTTACCTGCACAAGTTTCCAGTCTCTCCAAGTCCTTCTGGAGAGAAATTAAATCCTGCACTGATTCTACTACCTTACACAATTTAGTGTCATCAGCAAAGATGGAGACTTTGCTCTCTGTGCCTGAAGGAAAACCTTTATTCCTCGCCTAGGCTTCAGAACTGAGAGGAACCTTTCCTTTGCCAAGAAAGCTGAAGGCCTTGTGACTGGATACACAATCTGCACCGTTTGCAGCAGACTTCCCGAGAAGCTTTCACGCCCTGCGACTTGTAATCTCCGATTTTTGTTGAACTTACAGGCCGGGAATACGAAAGAAATGAAACATAACGCAAAAGTTTCAAATCCTTTGTCTCAATTTATTACTCATAGGGTAATGACTTTTATACCAGAAAAAGAAGATATTGGTTAGAGGTGTAACATAGGCGTAACCTGGGTGTGTCTTGGGCAGGACATATTAGTGGCATGATTTTGGGACGTGTTTCTCCCAATACAGGCAATGTCTGAATACATAGCTTATTCATTGTCTGTTATTAAAAGAGAACTTGAATCTTTAGCAACTAATTATACTATTTTGCCTCTTTCAGAGAATCGGTCTATTATATTCTAACTAAAAGAGCAGGAGACTGACAATACAAAAAGTATCTTAGCAATATCCTGAGCAGGAAGAAAGGAAATATAATTTGGCAGAAACTGAGTGCATTAGGAATTATATTTCAGCAGAAGGCTGACTACAGAATCTTAACTAGTTATGATCAGACAAAATGGATGCTTAACACAAGCGTAGATTCTTGCCTGACCTACTAGTCCTAACAGTGCCAACCTCAATGTCAATAATAAACCAGTTAAAAAGCAGGGGTCCCAGTACCGATCCCGGAGGTGCTCCACTCATATCTTTAGCCCAACCTGAAAAAGTACCATTTACGACAACTCTGTTGTCTATCCTTCAACCAGTTTTCAATCCAGGTGCAAATATTTTTACTGAGTCCAATTAGCTGTATTTTGTACACTAAACTAATGTGGGACGATATCAATAGCCTTTGCAAAATCTAAATGGACCACATCCACTGCCTTACCCTGATCTAAATTCCTACTCATCAAAGAAACTAATAGGGTTAGTTTGGCACAACCTATCCTTCATAAATCCATGCTGACTACAGTATTACTAATAATTTTGTTTCCCAATAGGTATTCCTGAATATTATCCTGTACTAAACCTTCAAGTAGCTTCCCCACTATTGAGGTTATGCTTACAGGTCTGTAATTCCCCGGTTGTGATCTAGCTCCCTTTTTAAGTATAGACATCATGTCTGCTTTACGCCAATCTTTTGATCCTGAGTCTGTGGTTATGAAGTCCTTGAATATTAACTAATGGTTTAGTTAACTTAGTACCTTTAAGAACTCTTGGATGTATGCCACTGTGTCCAGGTGTCTTATTTACTTTAATTTTATCAAGTCACCTATGAACTTCTTCCTCAGGTAACCAATTGTTCGTTAATATAGAGGTTGTGGCTTCCTATTGTGGCACTATTATTGCAATTGATTCTTCCCTGATAAATACAGAATTCAAGAATTTGTTTAATACTGTACCTCTGCTTTTTCCTTATCTCCTATAATCTGCCTGCCCATCTCACAGTGAAAGGGTCCTATATTTTCTTCTCTAATTTTTTTGTTATTGAGGTACTTAAAGAACTTGTTAGGATGGATCTTACTTTCTATTGCAATTCCTTTTTCATTATCCATTTTTGCTAATGTAATTGCCCTTTTGCAACTTTTGTTCTATTCCCGTCAGGATCCATGGTCTGCGACGTGCTCAGTGCACCCGGTGCTTACCCCAACCCGTGATCGGGCCCTCCGCTCCACCCGTCAATCACTGCACTCCTCTTCCTCCTCCTATGACCAGCCGCCATGCTATGGTTGCGCGCATCCCGCGCAGAGGTAAATACGCTTCCCTCCGGTCCAGACTCCGCCCACGCGGCTACGTTATCGGTGCGCGGTCAGCGTGCGCACATATCACGCCATCACGGATTCTTTCCACACCTGTCTCCTGCACCCAAACTACCAGTTGCGGTCAGTCTTACTGACACACACCCTCCTATCTGCAACCTCATTGGTAACTCTCTCCTATATATGCTCAGCCAGCCCACTGGCAAATCCGCTGAGCATAAACCTTCCTATGTGTGAAGTGTTAACTGCTAACCTTGCCTCCACAGTCTTGTCTTGTACTACGGTTCCTAGCTTCTCTGTTCCTGACCCCGGCTATTCCTCTGGACTCCGCTCTTCTACGCTCCTGACCCCAGCTACCAACGACGATCCGCACCTCTCCAATCCCGACCTCGGCAAAGTACTACGACGATCCGCACATCTCTAATCCAGACCATGGCTAAGTACCTTCAACGATCCGCACCTCTCCAACCAATGTTTTAAAGACTGCCCATTTATCTTCCTCATTTTTCCCAGAAAAACATAATCCCAATTTATTCCTTGTAGATTATGCCTCAATTTATTCAAATCTGCCTTTCTAAAATTAAGTTTGTGTTGAACCTGTATAATATGTTTTTTGATTATTTCTTTCAAATGAGATCATGTTCTGATCAGTTTCCCAAATGTTACCGGACTTGCATATTTGTTATTACTTTTACATTGTTTGATTTTACCAAATCCAGTATTGCCCCTCTCCTGGTTGCTTCTTCGATAATTTGGGTCATGTGATTTGTTTTTAAGCACACCCAAAAAAAACAGTTTCCTTTCATTGTAAACACACACATACCCAACAAGCTCTGAGAAACCCCAAACATTACCACAATATATATATATATATATATATATAAATATGTGTGTGTGTGTGTGTGTGTGTGTGTGTGTGTGTGTGCTAGTGGGCGTGGCTAAATGTATACAACAAAAAACAAACAAACATGCCCAAAGCTACTTCCAATGTGATAAAAAAAAAAAAAATACACTGTGCAATACCTATTTATTCTCTTGGGAAAGGGTCATTTAGTTCAACCCTTTGGCCAAAGCGTCTTAGGCCTGCTAGCCAACTTCAAGGCATAACCGTTAGCAGGTCCTAACACTCCCTGAGTTAAAATTCTTATTTACCTGTATAATTACAGGAAGAATGATCAGCATTGGATCTGAAATTGTGGCGGATAACATCTCAATAGGTAGTTTAGCCCTTCTTAAAACGTTATTAAGTAGACAAAGCAATCTAGCGGCCAAAATAGCAGAAAACTTTTTATAATATTGATTTGAGAAGTCATCTGGGCCTGCCGCGTTGGAGGGCTTAAGGGATTTTATTGAGTAGTATCTCTTCGATGGAGAAAGGTTGACCTAGTTGTTTTGATACCTATGGACTCTGTTTGAGTATTACATTGATTTGCTGCTCAGTATGACTGAGCCATTAATTGAGCCAGCTGTGCTGAAGTAGGGATATCCTGAAACCTGGCCTGTTTGCGTCCCTCAAGGACTGGAGTTTTGCAGGCCTGATCTAGATAGTCTTTAATCGCTTTCTCCGACACACTGCCTGGTATATTATTCCAGAGATTCATAAAAATGTTATCAATTCTCGATTTAATATGCTTCGGGCAATGAAGTAAAGACCCAGTTTTGACCTTTATCACGTAAATATTTTGCTAAATTGTTTATTTGCTTTATTGTCTTTGTCATAAAAAGCTGTCTGGTTCAGAGAACCCAAAATAAAGAATAGAATGGGATTCATATGCCATATGAGAAGCTCCAATACCTGACAAACGATACGTGCAGTGAATTCCTCAAAGTATGGCAACCCTATATCCTCTCAGCAGGTATCCAGGGGTCGACGTAAGGTCAATCTCCTCTTACCTCTCCCATCATACTTTCATCATCTTTTCTGCCAACTCCTCCTCTATCAACCTCTCTGTGGGGGTTTCCCAGGGCTCTGTCCTGGGACCTCTCCTCTTTTTTTTTTTTCTCTGTACACTCTCTCTCTCTAGGTGACCTAATCTAATCTCTTGGGTTCCAATATCACCTCTATGCTGATGACACACAAATTTACTTTTCGACCCCTGACCTTACAGCAGCTATACAAACCAAAGTTTCTGAATGTCTCTCTGCGGTATCATCCTGGATGCCCCTCCGCCGACTTAAACTTAACATGGTAAAAACAGAGCTCCTTATACTTCCTCCCAAACCTGGCCCCACTATCTCCTTCCAGATTACTGTTGGAAGTTCAGTCATACACCCAGTAGCGCAAGCACGATGCCTAGGGGTCACACTCGACTCCTCTCTCACTTTCTCCTCACATTCAAAACGTTTCTAAAACCTTTTTCCTCTGCAATATTACAAAGATACGCCCTTTCCTCTGTTGCTCGACTGCAAAAACTCTGACACAGGCCCTCATTCTCTCCCGTCTCGACTACTGTAACATCCTGCTGTCCGGCCTTCCTGCCTCTCGCCTGTCTCCCCTACAATCTATCCTACACACTGCTGCCAGAGTCACTCTACTCTTTCCTAAATCTGTCTCAGTGACTCCCCTGCTGAAATCCCTCTCTGGCTTCCTATCAAATTCCGTATCACACATTCAATTCTCCTCCTCACTTTTAAAGCTTTACACTCTTCTGCCCCTCCGTACATCTCAGCCCTAATTTCTTGCTGTGCACCATCCCTACTCGCGTTCTGCTCAAGGATGTCTTCTCTCTACCCCCTTTGTATCTAAAGCCCTCTCCCGCCTTATACCTTTCTCCTGACTGCCCACACCTCTGGAATACCCTTCCCCTCAATACCCGACTAGCACCCTCTCTATCCACCATTAAAACACACCTGCTTAACGAAGCATATGAATAGCTCCGTGGCTAACACTATACACCTGATACATAAAGCTTGGCCCCTTGCAGACACACTTACCAGTATGCCCTCCTACTGTGTCTGTATGTTCCTCCTACCAATTAGATTATAAACTCTTCGGAGCAGGGTCTCCTTTTCCTAAATGTTACTTTTATGTCTGAAGCGCTTATTCCCATAATCTGTTATTTGTGTTATTTATTATTTACTGTACATGATTGTCACATGTATTACTACTGTGAAGCGCTGTCACGGGAGACCAGTTTATTTACAACTTTATGCCAGGACCATTCATTGAGCAAAACAAGGTAGAGCAATAAATTGTAATTTATTCGGCATAAATTCTCTTCCACACAATAAAACACAAAATACAGACGAAAAGACACACTTACTTTGGGGCTGGGGCTGAAAACTCTTTGGAAGAGTTTTACCCTGACCGGGACTTGGCCTGGAATCTCCTGGAACCCAAATCGGCATAAAATTCCATATGCCACCGCTACATTCACTAAAATGCTGGACTTGGTCTCTGGTGGGCAGGCTTGAAATCGAAGCCAGTTGCTTTGCTATTACAAACAAAGCATCTTTGAAAAGCCCACCTCCGCTCTTTCGTCTCCTACTCAAGGGAAACACACAATCTGATTGGCCTCTAGGTCTGGCAGAGCAAGTGACATCCCGCAGAACGGCCATTGATCTCCGCACCCAGTACTCGCCTTTCCCCACTAACCAAATGCCGTTCACATCTCTGGGCATCCTCTGGCTGCTTTGAACTCTGATGTAAAGCAGACATACCGGTGCCTATTGTTTGCACGGGTTGCCTGTTTGGACATCGGTTCCGAATGTAAAACACACTGAAATACGTTTTAATAAACGCTGAGAATCAGGGAACCCCTTCAGCTATTTGGAACATTAGGTGAGGATCTTAGGGTTTGAAAAGTAGGAGTCTGGGAGACACTGTAAGGCCAAAATGCAACTCACCCCAGGTACCTGAAAATAATGCGAGTAAACCAGGGAGAATTATAGGGCCACCAGTAACTTTATCCCCAGACTTCAAAATGACTTGCTTTTCACCCCAAAACCTTATCTAAGACTTAGACTCCCCAAGTTTGGAGTCTCTAGGTACAGGGAACAGAAAAGGAAACATGTCTCTTTATTTCTGTCTGCCTTATTTCCCCACACACTTTCCCTTTCACTCAGTTTGGACTCTGAGTCCCCCCAACCTTATGTATGGTTGGGCACCCAAAAACCATATACTGTTTGTGGGTCACCTTTTGCACTAGCTGGGGTACCACCCTTAACCCAGGGATTCCCTCATCTACAGGAATACATATTTATCCCCGTGCCTCATTCTCCTTTCCGAGTTGTGCTGAAGCAGGGTACCCTAGTGGTGAGTCACGCTTATGTTTTCAAGGGGAACTATTGCTAGGACAATGTGTTTACATGTATCCGAGAATCAGGTATGACTCCCGGGTACATTTATTTGGGAACGGTTAACTCTCCTAGGCAAATTCTGACAACTGTTCCTCCGCAAAATCCCCCTTCAAACTCATACACTAGCAATCCCTGCTTGATTGAATGCCCGGAAAGGGAAAAACACAAAAAAAGGCTTTATTACATACAATAAAATGAAATGGTACAATTACTGAGTCCAAAAGCTAACTCTCTTGGACCCTTATACATGGAGCAGGGATAATAACCACATGGGCTTGACCTTTATTTTATAGCCTGGTTACCCCCTCCTGTCACATGTACATTAATGGCGCTATATAAATAAAGACATTCATATAACATATCTAGATAGGGGGCGGTACTGGGGAATCCCAATATATAGCCAAAGTGAGAGGGACCTAATCCAAAACGGTTAGACCCTGGAAGTGAGATAAAGGAAAGCGCCAGGGAGGTCCTGACCCTTCGCGAAGCCGGGTCCCCCCCCGAAGGGGCAGCGAGGGTAAGCACCTGAAAATGTAGGCTTCTCTTATCTACTATGTACGGCAATGTGATGTTATGACTATGTCTGTTGTAAATCATGTAAACGGACACCCCCCTCCCTTTTTCTTTTATGTACCCTGCTGTCAAAATCAATCAAATAAAAAAAATTGCATATTAAAAAAATAGCTGTTTGGTTCACCTCTAATAGAAAGTGGTTGGAGCACTCGCATCATAGTTTGGACTCTTCCCTGGGTGCACAGCAATATCCCACAGGGGTAATCAATGAAGAAAGCAATCCTGTCACAGAGGTCTAGCACTTACAAAGATCTGTGGAGTGTTGGCGCCAGAAGGTTCACCTCATTGCCTTTTCAGTGTCTTATTTGAATATGGTTTAGAGTTTTTAACGTGTTTGATTAATTTGGGGTTCTGTTATAGTTGTACTCTAATTTTGCTAGCTCAGGGTTCAGGGACTGAATCTGTTCTTTTTTTCATTCTTTTCCTGTAAGAGGCTAAACTTTATTTTTCTCCTCCAAAACAGATTTGTCAGCTGCCTACACTGTGGAGAATGAGATGTCATTAGTCACTTTTAGTCTAAAGTAAGATACCTGTTAGTTTTTTAATGTTATGTGGACCTTTGCTATACTGAGAAGCTCATCTTGAAGCCACCACTTTATTGGAGTGATGGGAATAGAGAGACCCGTAAGGCGCAACATGAAAGGAACAGAGAAAAGCAAAAAAGCACCCAGGATCCAATTATCAACATGCAATCAATTTAATGATGACAGATATATTGTAACAAAAAACATCGTAAAACACAAGATAAAAGCACAATACAGAACAGTATATCTGTTTTAACCATGTAGTTAACAGTAGGTATTGAATTGAAAGTGAGCAGGGTCCACTGAAATTAATTTTTTTAAATTTTTTTTTCAATTGTTCAGCAGAATTGGACCCCAAAAAATTCAGCTCTTGAAGTGGAATACGTATTGGGGAAAATCATGCAAGCCTATTAATTAGGTAATTAGATGAATGTCAATGCACAGTGTCGGTGATCAAGCCACACTAATAAACCAAACCTTTTAGGCTGAAAAACCTTTACTGCTCCTAAGGACAGAGCACTGAAGAGAGGAACCTGTGGACTCCTTAGTCCAGAGTTATAGCGCCAAATTTAAAGTTGTGTATTGCATGGGGAAACCCTTATGTGCACACCGGTGAGCTCTTTGACATCCAAAATCATCTGAACTTCCAGGCAAAAGAGGTAGGCGCCTTGTCTCTGCCAGCTGATTTCTTCTCTCCACAAATTTCCGAACACACTCGGAGAGTTTTAGGCAACACACAGCACCTGCGCTGCACCAAGGCGGATGGGTCAACCCATTCACAAACTCGGAGAAGGAATTTCTATATTTATAAAATGCTTTACCAGGAAGTAATACATTGAGAGTTACTTCTCATTTTCAAGTATGTCCTGGGCATTGCGTTAAGATGACAAATAATACATGGTTACAAATGCAGTTACATAAGTGAACAGGGTATACATTATATACAAGACATTGCATGCACGGTTAGAGATAGTGTGTATATTTATATATATATATATAATAAGAGTATGTAACGGTTACAGACCAGATTAACATGAGACAGATTTAGTTTTGAAAGAACTTAGACTAGTGGTGGCTGTGAGAGTCTCCGGTAGATTGTTCCAGTTTTGGGGTGCACGGTAAGAGAAGGAGGAGTGGATGGATACTTTGCTGAACCTTGGAACCATGAACAGTCTTTTGGACTGTTCAGATAAATGCTGCATATGGTAGGGGTGAGGAGCTTGTCCAGGTAGACAGGTAGCTTGCCCAGAAAGTATTTAAAGGCAAGACAGGAAAGATGAACTTTGCACCTAGACTCAAGTGGTGACAAATCTAGTTCTTTGAGCATTTTGCAGTGATGTGTGGTAGTTGCATTGGAGAACAAAACGGTATATTGAATTGTAGAGGGTGTCATGTTTGCTAAGGTGAGTTTGTGATATTTTTAGGAGAAAGATCATAATATGTGTGATAAACAAAAATACTTCCTCTTGGATTGCACTACATTTATTTTGACTCATAATTATTTCACTTTCAATGATGAGTTGTTTTTTTGTGTGTGCAAATCTGTGCAACGGCCATGGGACCAAATTTGCGCCCAGTTACGCCAACCTCTTCATGGGATGTTGGGAGGATGATAATGGTTTGGCGTAACAGTCCATTTGGGGCAGCCCTGGTCCTTTATGGTCATTATATAGATAATATCATCATTGTTTGGAAAGGGAGTGAATCTGGTCTCGTTGACCAGTTTTGCCACTTTAATGAAAATAATAGGGGCTTAAAGTTTACATATAATATTCAACCCCAATCTATTGAATTTTTGGATATTGTCCTATCTATTGACGCCAATGGGAAGATTGCAACTAATGTATATCACAAAGATGTGGCCCGTAACAATTTATATAGAGGATAGTAGCAATCATTTTCCTGTGTGGCTGAATTATTTTTCTTATGGGCAGTTCAACAGATTGTGTAGAAACTGCTCTGACCCTAAGGAATTTATTCGCCAATCCCATCTTTTGAAAAATAGCTTTCTACAGAAGGGTTACTAGGAAACACTCTTTTTGATAGATCCTTTAATCGAGCCCTAACTCTAGATACAGTAGACAAGAACATTTGACTAGAGTTAAGGATATAGAATCCAAAAAAACTGAGTTAAATTCCCGTACTACTTTTATTCCTAGATATTCACAATCTGCATCCAGGCTTAGAAGTATTGTTAATAAACACTGACAAGTGTTGATATGTGACCCCATATTGAAGGATCACATTTCTAATAAACCATGCATGATATACAGAAAAGTTAAATATCTTAAGAATATCATTGCACCGTCAAAATTGAAGAAGGTTTCAAAAGTCCTGCAACTTTTTACCTGTTAAACCCTCAGTACACTATAGATGTGGAGGAGCTTCTTGCATCACATGTAAATATTTGAAACATAGAAGCAAGATTTTTTCCTCCATCCACGGGCAAGATTATCCAGACAAACGATTTATAAATTGTAACACCTACTTTGTTGTGTACAGGTGGGCCCCGCTAATACGGCGGGTTCCGTTCTATGGCCCTACCGTATCGGATACAGCTTGATACTGCTGGGTTCGAAGTGGGAGAAAGTGTTGGGCCATTGTGGAGCTGAGAAATACCAGTGAGCTGATCCGGATATCGAAGGGAGGCTGCCGGTAGGAGGACGGACGACAAAGGTCCCGACTGTGTAACGTAGGAGGACGGACGAGAAAGGTCCCGACTGTGTAACGGAAAGCATCCGGTGATCAGAGGAAGAGCGAGGTCTCATTGGTACAGCGGAGAGCATCCGAGGATCAGAGGGAGCCAGAGGTCTTAACATAGAGCAGTGGAGGAATAACACGGTGCCAAAGACCAAGGAAATCTCCGCAGAAGATCGTACTACCATCTATACCCGGTAACCCAGCCATGAGAGGCTTTTCTTCATCCCTCCTTTTATTTTAGAAGCAGGAACCTTTGAAAAAAATTTGACCACAGATATCGGGATAATTATATCAACTGATTCAGCAGAAAACTCCAGCTTGACGGTCAGTGAGATACAAGTCTCCAAAGTGTTAGGAGACTATTTTATACCATTTTGTGAGTATTTTCTTCTTATTCACTCAGTCAATTTGGACATCAGGACTCTGAGTTAAAAGGTATTTTTATGTAACTTTGGTTGCAATTACAGAAAAAGAGGTGGTGTAATGTTAGCACTAAAAATGAGTGAATGAATAATAAGACGCCTATAGGAATTTAACCCCCTAATGGCGGGCTAGGCTGCCTGGTGAATAACTGATTAGTACAAATCAGAATGAACAGTAAAACAAAAAGAAAAAGGGGCGCCTTACAAGTCCAAAAAGTGTGAGTCTTTGAAGTCCAAAAAGAGATGGAGAAAGTGTCCAGAACCCTTCTGATCCTTTGCTACCAGATGGTCAGATGAAGTTACGGCCGTGCGTTCCGTGATATGTAAAAAACACAGAGAGAAATTATAGTGCAATATTGCCAGCAATAGAATATAGCTAACACTAACTGCAACATACATATAACAATGACTCCCACTCTCTCTCCTCTATTCCTCTCTTCCTTCCTCTCTCCTCTCTTCCTCTCTCTCTTCCTCTTCCCTCTCTCTCTTCCTCTCCTCTCTTCCTCTCTCCTCTCTTCCTCTCTCTCACTCTTTTTGTGTGTTTTTTTATAATAAATGTAACGTCATTTATTTAATTATGATGTATATTTTTATATATACATGTTTTAGTATCATTTATATTTTTATGATCAACATTCATTACATTTCACATTTTTTGACACTGTCTGGCAATGTAAATTAGATACATCTGGTATATCCATTGGCTTCCGTTACAATATACTACACGGTTTGTTGCTATTAAGTAACATCTTTCATCTTCTGTTATTATTGACTGCAGTCTTGGGCGAATTGGAATAATTATCCCAAATTAGAGGGCTCGCATAAATATTGCCAGATAGTCTTAGTGCAAACCATACCCTGACAAAGTTGCAGAGCGCTACAAAACGCGTAGGGTGGCTTGCACTCCGAGCTCTACCAGTATTGCAACATTTGCATTGTATTTCATCAATAGCTGACAAGCTGTGAGTAAGGAACGCTATCTGTGGACTCTGTTTTTCTCATGCACGGCTGCTAGTTTGCAGCAATTGTGAGTATCAGCGTTTCAAATTTCTCCTACGATCTTCAAATGTGACCAGCTTTGATTCAGCAAACTTGGTGCTGTGCGGGTGCTGTGTGTTGCCTAAACGTCCCAGCTGAGTGTGCTCGGCAATTTGTGGAGCGAAGAAATCAGCTGGCAGAGACGAGGCGCCTACCTCCTTTGCCTGGAATCTCTGATTTTGGATGTCAAAGAGCCCACCGGTGTTCGCAAAAGAGTTTCCACATGCAACACACAACTTTGAATTTGGCGCCAGAACTCCTGACAATGGAGGCCACAAGTACCTCTCTCCAGTGCTCTGTCCTTAGGCTGAACAATCCTTACTCCTCCTAACAGGTTTGGTTGATTTAGTGTGGCTTGATAACTGCATTTATAGAAAGGGAACAGAGGGCACAACGGATTTAGCAAATCCAAACTCATTTATTGAGCCAACACAACGTTTCGACCGTGATGGTCTTTTTCAAGTGACAATGGCATAAACAAAATCTCTTCTAACAACATATAAATAGTGCCCCAAATCACTACAATGCAACCTGTTCAATCAGTGTTGATGGAATCCATGTGCTTAATCAGTCCCTTGAACCAGTGTATATACTTGAATAGGTGATCCCCAACAGATGTGAGTCCTCCTGTAGATATCGTGATGTTCATGTCCTCCCACTTCCTGGTTATTCGGCATCCATCTTCGTGATGTCAGTCTGCACTTCAGGCGTCTCAATTTGAAGGAGATCGAGCGGATATCTACTGCGCATGTGCGCACTTGAAACGCATGATGATCTTACGTTCCAACTACTGAGGACCCAGAATGATTAAAGACTGACGCTTGTGCAATGACTCATATGCAGTCTGCACTTCAGGCGTCTCAAATTGGAAGGAGATGGAGATCGAGCGCATATCTACTGCGCATGCGCGCACTTGAAATGCATGAGGATTTTGCGTTCCAGCCACTGAGGACCCGGAATGATGACGTCACGAAGATGGATGCCGAATAACCAGGAAGTGGGAGGACATGAACATCACGATATCTACAGGAGGACTCACATCTGTTGGGGATCACCTATTCAAGTATATACACTGGACATTGGTTCAAGGGACTGATTAAGCACATGGATTCCATCAACACTGATTGAACAGGTTGCATTGTGGGGATTTGGGGCACTATTTATATGTTGTTAGAAGAGATTTTGTTTATGCCATTGTCACTTGAAAAAGACCATCACGGTCGAAACGTTGTGTTGGCTCAATAAATGAGTTTGGATTTGCTAAATCCGTTGTGCCCCCTGTTCCTTTTTCTATATATCCAGGACTGACTGCAGGCTTTCGTTCTAACATTGGAGCACCGGTAATTGTATCATTTGTCTATTTTTGAGGTGTGCAGCACTCCTCTCTATTATATTGATCACTGCATTGACATTCACTTAATTACTTTGGATTATTAGGCATGCAGGCTTTTTTTCCAACATTTATTCCACTTAAAAAGCTGAATTTCCTGAGGTCCAATTCTGTTTAACAATTGCAGAAAAACTTTTTATTTTCAGTGGACCCTGCTCACCTACTGGTAACTACATGATTAAAACAGATATACTGTTCTGTATTGTGTTTTTATCTTATGGTTTACTATGTTTTTATTTGTTTCAATATATCTGTCATGAGTACACTTTAATCATTGTATTCTGCGTGCTTTTTTTTTTTTGCTGTTCTCTGTTCCAATTTACAGACCACAGAGCAGCATATGAATCCAGAGATCTATGTGTGTGTCTAACACTAATGTTTTAAAATTTCTTAGTAGATTTATTTTTATGTGATGTAACACTTAATATATTCACATTTTTAATTTGTTCCCTTTGCCATTGTACTCATTTACCTTGGGCGTGTGGTTTACAGTAGAGGCAACTCTTATTCGAACAAAAACCAGTGGCAATTCCCCAAAAAACCCAGGAAACACCCAGGTACATTCTGAATACATGCCTTAAACTTTCCTTAAACTAGCAAGGTTGTAGAAGGAAAAATGGTCACTACGTCCTGAAGCACCGATCACAAGCTTGGTAGATTAAAAGTTCTTTATTACAAAAAGCTGGACATCAAGACATTATGGCTTTTTGTAATAAAGAACTTTTAATCTACCAAGCTTGTGATCGGTGCTTCAGGACGTAGTGACCATTTTTCCTTCTACAACCTTGCTATGCCTTTCTGAATGGAGCACACAGGCATCTCCAAACGCAGCAGGTGATAATTATTCACGGAAGGCGTTATCCAGCTGACAGACGCCAGAGGATACCGCACACCGATCCCCGCTCTCAGCGCCGCGGCTGACTCTCACGCACAGCCCCAGGAAGACCAGTGCATGCGCACGTACCATCACGTGGGCTCCCAGACCAGCACAGTCGGTTGCAGAGGCACAGCTCCCATACAGCTTCCACACACATCGGTGAGGTGAGGGGCAGGCTTGCCAGCCTACAGCGGAGTGGCGGTTTCCACGGCCGGCGTCTCTCTCAGGAACGCCACACACACGTGTTTTTCCCAGCCACGGCATACCCGCCAGCGGTTCATGGCTCATCGCGGGGCACGTCATCAAGCTTTCACACGGCTGGAAAGGGTGGTTTGTGAGACCAGTCGGTAAGGTTAGCATTATTGGGACTCTTATGGGTCACAGTTAGTCTGACGGTGGTCATTTTTCTCTGTGCCCCAGGTCCACATTTGCTCATTAACCTCCGACTGATTCCTTCATATAATCAAACACCACCCCATGTTTATATTTCATGTACTTTATAATTTATACCTGCTTGGAGATTCCAATCCTTGGCTTTACCTGGACAGTGATTGTATACTTCTACATATGATTGTTTAGCATATGGAACTTTGGAGTTCATTCTCCCTTTTTTCTGGACATTTCCTTAAACTAGCCCCAGCATTTCTGCATTGATTAATGGCCTATCAGATTAACAGCGGGGGTCCCTGGCAGTCCCATTCAAACTGAATTGGACTGCCAGGGATCCCTGCTGTGTTAATCCTATGGGTCGTTAGTCAATGCAGAAATGCCTTAAACGTGCCTCAAACTAGCCCAGAACATACCCAGAATGTAACCCGGCTAGTTTACGGCAAATGTTAGAATAAACGTTGCCTCTACTGCATATAATTTCTGCATATTAAATCTATTTATGCAATAGTTATACTTACAGATGCAACTGCCGGTTCTGAGCCAATGTTTGAGGAAAATCCCTGAGCATCCCGCAACCACTCAGATAGATAATGCACAGCAGGCTGTAATGGACCATCGGATTAACACAGTGGGGGTCCCTCTGTTTTAATGGGACTCGCCTGGTGTGAATCCTATCTGGCTGCACCTGTATATAATGGACACGCAGTAAGAGAGAGACTGAATCAGTCACTTCTTCTTCTTGCCTCAACACTGTAAGTCGTGATAGGAACAAGCAGTGTTGGGGTTAAACTCCTGCGCAGGGCCTAGCCTGCAATTGCAGTCTGGATAGGTACTATGTTGCCTAATCCAGGGGCAGGCCTAAACCGGCAGTTGCAGTGTCATACCTGGGGAGGGTACTGACTGGATAATATGTATATGGAGTGATGCCTGTCAGTACCTGCCCTGTTATGGGGCAGGGTTACAAGTCCTTCCCCCCGGTATAAAAGCTGACACTCCACCAAATTGAGGTTGGTGATGATTATGGTACAGTGTGATACCCATTTTCCCTACAAGAGGGTAAAGGAGATTGGGGGGGGGGGGCTCTTGGGGCCTCAAGCCCCTGGTGTCTGCTCCAGGGACGGAGATGTACCATGCTGCTATGCAATAAACCTGCCGTTGGACCAACTATGGTGTGTGATTATTGGGAAGGAGTATTGCCTGTGGGGACCATGCTGCATTCAGCAGGATCCTCATGGGATGGAGGTGCTGCACTGTAAGAGATGGAGAAAGCCTGCCTGTTTGTACTTCCAACTACCAACTGCAGAGCAACTCAGACCTCCTGAACCAAGCAAGTGAGCGACAGCACTGGGGAAAAACCCATGTAGTGGCCAAATCTTCCATGGCAGGGGGGAAACAGGTGCTACATTTGGAGGCGCTGCGGAGATGAGCAACAGTTGCAAAAAGTATGGCTGGGAAACCCACTACTGGAGAAGTGAATAGGGGCACTCACTGTATCCAGACCAGAGTGTTCCCAGTTAGTTGCTAGTGGGGAACCCCCGTTGGTATCTGCTAACAATGCAACCTCACCCGCTGCCGCATGAGAGGAGCCTGAAGAACACTGGGTGAGAACAAAGTACAAGGATGGGCGCTTAATTGATAGTAAGTGTAACAAAAGTGTAATTCAGCAAAATACACTGTACATGAAACAAATCTTAAATGAATACAAAGTGCACTGTAAAGTGATACTATTTCACAATAATAAAGTGAAATAAAAGTGAAAACATAAAGGTGCGGCTCAAACACTCTTTCAGTGGATGGTCTTATTTGTATATTGGTTAATCGTGTGTGTGTGTGTGTGTGTGTGTGTGTGTGTGTGTGTGTGTGTGTGTGTGTATGTATAATGCAGCCACTGTACAAATGAATGGATGAAGGGTGGGGGTACTTGCCTGGGGAGGGTGGTTAGGCCTTGTGGGTGGGTAGAGGGTGAGGGTTAACCCCTTAATTACTTTTGCAGTTATTAACCGCTAAGGTGATTAAGGGGTTAGGGGACATTAGAATGTTTTTGCTATGTATTTTTCTGGCAACGGAGGACAGAGGGAACTTGCAGTTTCAAGAGAAGGATGACCATCATATTTGCTATGGTAAGTAGAACTGTTTTTATAAATTTTATTTATGCATGCTAATGTTGGGTTTAATAATGGGCAAATAATCTATTATCCATATCTGGATAATAGTTATTTTGCCCATTACTGTACTGTATGTGTTTGTTGGGGGGGGGGGGGGGCTGTATTGATTTATTTAAATGTATATGACATGTTTATTTTTTTTGCCATAACAGGGTTGGTTCCTTAGGCCTGCAGGGACCTCTGGAGACCACCTGGGGACCCACGGGTACCACCTGCGGACCCACACATGGGGGACACCTGCGGGGAAGAACCGGGGGCCACACAATTGTGAGGGCCCACGGACCCGCAGAGACCACCCGAGGGCCCCAGACCCCCATGAGAACCACCCAAGGGCCCCCAGACACCTGTGGGGCTGACCCGGGGACTCCCAGACACCCGTGGGCCCCATTTGGGGCCCGCGGGGACCACCTGGAGGCCCACGGCACCTGGCAGGAACCACCCGGAGACGCCCAGACCCTGGGGTACTAGTGCACTGTGGGGCCTGCGGACACCCACCAGGACCACCGAGGACTCCCTTAGGTCTGTGATATTAACCCTGTATGTAAAAGAATAAATCATGTTTTTATGGAGGGCACGGGTGTGTGTGTGTGTTATGTATTGTTTATTAAATATAGTAATGTTTATTGTGGGGCTGTTCTCTGTATTGTTTTTCTTGTGGGGGTGGGGGAATGGGGTATTGTCCCCAAGGGAGGGTGGGTAGGCATCACGGGTGGGTAGTGGGGGAGGGTGTTTAGGCCTCCCGAGTAAGTGGTGGTGGAGGGTGGGTTAACCTCTTGATTACTAGAGCGGTTACTAACCTCTAAGGTAATTAAGGGGTTAGGGGACATTATATTGGCTCTTTTAATTCTTGTGTATGTTTTGCAGCATCGGAGGGGTACATAAATGGTGGTGAAGATGAGGACGGCCTTCATCGTGTGGCAGCCGGGCAAGGGTGAGTGCAAGATGTATTTATTTTATTTATTGTGATAAATGTATTTGAAATGGGCAAATGCATTATTATCCATATGTGGATAATAGTAATTTTGCCCATTACTGTAGTGTATGTGTTAGGGGGTGGGGGGGGGGGTGTATTTATTTAAAAGTATTGATGTATTTTTAAAATTCTTTTTGGGGCACATAATTGGTACTGCAGGCAAGCGGGGACCCCCGGGAACGCGCGGGGAACACCCGAGGGCCACCGCCGTCCTATAGTATCATTCCTGTGCATCCAAAATCAATATATGTACTGTATGTTAGGGGGTATAGGGGTTGTTTGGGGCACACGGGGTGGGTGTTGTTTATTGCAATGTTTATTGGGGGCAATTGTCCCCAATAAACATGCTATTGTGACTTAACCCCTTCATTGCCTTAGCGGATAGCCGCTATGGTACTGAAGCTGCTTTAATGTATTTTTAATAGTAGTGTACGGGAGTAGGGGGTCTCCTGAGCTGTGTGAAGTAAGGGGAGTGAACACCGTAATGTCCGGTGCTCAACTTAACCTGCATATGACTGGTAGTCGTGTTGTGCAACTTCTGATGTATATGATTTTAGTGAAAATGGCAATCCTGCTGCAGATAATACAATGAAACAATAAAGGTCTAAACAGAGAACGGGAAACAGACTGATAACCTGGGTGGGGGGCTAGTGAGCAGGGAATAGGTACTCACGGGATACTAAAGCCTGCTGCCCTAACCCGACCTGGTGTCTTCACTGCTCGTTCCGTCTTGCGGTCCCAGCTCTGCAAACACTGCGCATGTATGTGATGTCATCGCAGGCACTGGACAGCCTCTCTGGGACAACCCGGCGTGTCATGCGCTCTGGCGCTCCTCACAACCCAAGGGGGCGGCACCATGCGTTGCACGCTGGAGAGGAGACACGGCTCCTAATGCAGAAAGGACTGCCTGCGTGCTCCAGCCAAATAGTAGCAAGAAAATGATGAAGTAACGGCGGTCACTGCATACGGAACTCAGCCAAAGAATAAAAATAAAATCAGCTTTATTAAATAGTAATGCTGTACATCACAGAGAGAACGTGATTTTATTTTTATTCTTTGGCTGAGTTCCGTATGCAGTGACCCCCGTTACTTCATCATTTTCGGTCTCCTGAGCTGAACCGCATTGATTTCTGGCTCAGGGACCCCCTGGTTCCCGAGGGGTGCCGGTATCTCTGCTTTGTTTACATCCCAGGGTCAAGTGATTGGGACATTTAAATGCAGAGGGATACCGGCATCCCATAACGGGGCCTGTATCTCAGGAAGCAGGGGGTCCCCGGACCTAAAACCAACTCCGGAGACCCCCTGCACATCTACAATATGAATACAAATTTTATTAAAAAGATTTATTTTTTTAGCTGATATTTGCACAGAGAGAGTGGCGGATCTCTCTCTGTTGCAGGCTGATCTCAGCAGGGGAGCCCTTCTCGCCACCGGCTACTCGCCATGTTTGGAAATGTTGTTCTCGCAGGGATTCGCCAGGGATTCGGGCATTCCTGCATACTGCGAGGGCAACACGCAAAAAACATGGCGAGTTCAGACAGCACTTTTTCACCACTTAGTGCATGACCCCCCTGTGTTTTTCATATCCCATTCTAATATTTCTTAGATGTGCCAAGATTCTTATTCTTAAGAATCGCTTGGTCCTCCCAATGTATTGAAGGCTACAAGGGCATTCAAGAAGATATGACTGACATATGTCGTTTTACAGGATATACAGTCTATCAAATTTGATATCTGCAAATAGATTATTGGATCAGATGTAAAGTTTTTCCTAGGTACCCATATATAGATTCGCATAGAATAGGATATGAAAAACACAGTGTGTCCAGACACTTTATGATTTTTCATAATATATATCCTTCAAAACGGAATGCTGCGGCCAGGTTGTTAACGAACCAGACCCATTCTTGCCACGTGACACTTGTTCTGCCTGTTAAATTGCAAATGTATTTAAAGATTGGCTTGTTGACATTCAAAGCACTACATGACCAGGGTCCCAGCTATCTAAAAGAGCTTCTAGTTCCCTATACTCCAATTCGCTCACTTTGATCTGCAGAGGAGAGACTCCTATCAGTTCCCAGAATCTCCTTGACCCGAGTTTTTAGCCACGCTGCTCCTACTCTCTGGAACAGTCAGCCTCGTACAGTTTGAGAGGCCCCCTCTCTGGAAGTCTATAAAAACATGCTCAAGACTTACCTGTTTACCCTGACATTTAATTAATGAACCACAACCTGTCCGGCATTTAATAACTACAGTACCGTCCCATCCTGTATTGTATCTCTCCTTGCGTTTGGTCTCGTTTATAACCTTAAATGTTTTCTTCTTTTTCCCTTTTTGTAACTGCGAAGTGTTTTGAGTCCCATTGGAAGAAAAGTGCTCTGTAAATAAAGTTGTTGTTGTTATTATGTGACTAAGGAGTCTTTAATGTCCAATCTGGACGGAATCCAAATTTACTCTCTCTCTCTCCATCTACCCTGTTCAAGATATGGGAAATGAGGCTAATCACAGAGGTGCTCCAGAGAAACATGAAATACAGATAGGATTTCCCCTATAAGTTAACCGCCTCTTACAATGGAGCCCAGGCGTCCATCAGCGACCCCAGAGAGGTGAAGGCCCTGCTAGAGAGATGGAACCTCATCCAAAGAGGACATCCCCAGACTGGTCTCAGCCTAAACCACAAAGGCCTACCTAGTTCAAGGTACCCAGACAGGGTCCCTTTGCCATGCTGCAATGGCTGACCCACAGCCAGAAGCACCCATCCCGGGCTAGATCTCCAAGGCGAGAAACTTATGGCCCTGTTGCAATCTACTAGGGCACCGGAGTAGAAGTGGCACTGAGCTGGTGGATGGCAGGATGCCTTGGAGTGAGGTCCTGCACGGGCCGAGATGGAGCTGCAGAATCTACCTGAGAACCAGACTGTGAGTACTTTGTAAGAGGCCCTGGTGTTGCTGCGTCTCTGGATGCCTGTACTGGTCCGAGCGCCTCGAGGTAGTTGACTGCTCATGAGACCCCTACATAGGTGCTGAGTCACTTTCAGGACCCACGCACAGGGATTGCTTCCTTCTAAACAAAAACAGATATATGGAAATCCTTATATAAGTCCTTATAACTATGCCTCATTTCATAAGATTATTGGAATTTGATGTTGTATTCTAACCTAATTTCTTTGTCTTTTTAAGATTCATCTATCGCCTGCTCAATATGACTAGGACAGAGTAGGATAGCTGATGTGTTTTTTATATACTTTAATGTGTATTTTATTACGAGTTAGGATTATTATTTTCAATATGTTTTTAAAATATGCTTTGATACTATTAAACTATTTTATTATAATTGTATAATTAAATGTTTATCACTGTTTTTAAGTATATGTATTTCCCTGTGTGCGGTCACATGTATGTAATTGGCCCGTGACTTTGGGGGATGTTCTATCAATCATCCTATGGAGGAGGGGAGTTTGATAGTAGTATGGGTATAAAGAAGACACCCAGGACAGGTCACTGCTACTCCTGACGAAGCCGTCTGCAAGAACGGCGAAACGCGTTGAGCGTGACCTCATAATCAAGAAGGAGAGAGTGCCTGGGTATCCGTAGCTGTTTTCCTACCGGCGGCGCAACCGGAAGTGACGTAACGGCCCCAAGACCGGAAGTGACGAGACGGCTCCAGGCTGAAGTGTACCGTGGCGGTTTGCTGACACAGAGACGCTGTGATGTGGTCTTGAGATCACCACCGTCAATGCTGTTTTCCCATTGGGATTCTGTAAGCCTCCACTTTTATCATTTTTGGATAATCTGTATTTTATTGGATACTGCACGTGTGCTTCTCTTTTCTAAAGATTATCTCCTCCGATTTGTTCCTGCTGCTATATCCCATTAGGCATTGGCCTTAGTATGTGGTGCCCGGCTGGGAGCTCCTTATAACATATTTTGCTACAGGTTGCACTATGTTTGTCTTTTTTTCTTCTTAAAGGTATCAACGCTCCCCTGGTTTTTCCTTCCTACCTTTCCTTCTAAACAACTCTTAAGCACTCAACTGTGCAACACACGGCCTCCATGGCCAATAAAAAGCACCAATCTCATGACTCCTTGCTTCACAACATATAACAGCTTTGCGTGCTGACGTGAGGTTGTGTTGCTCTCTTGCTGCATTTCCTGCTAATTCATATCCTTTGACTTCCTGGTTTCTGATCCCAGCTTGCCGCTGATTACCATTCTGCCTGCTGTTGCCTTGACCATGTGACTGCGTAATGCTAAAGACCCCAACAGTAGGATAAATGAATGAATAACCAGATACTTGTAGGGGGGACCCCTAAACATAAACTTGATAGAAGACAGGTACTGGGTTGCAGTCCCGGATGGTAAGCTCACTAATAAGTGATGCTGTTGTTAACAATAACACCAGGAAGATTGAGCATAATGACACCCTATAACGTACCAATTGTCTAAATAAAGTCCTGAACAGGAAAACTTGTAGCAAGCGATTGACTCACTCTGAGTGCTGCACAGTCCATGCGATCCAAAGGTGAGGGGTCCCCAGGTGTGCTTCCATCCAAGGGGTAGGCTAGTAGAGAAGGAGAAAAACTGGAAGAGCACTACTGTAGGTATCAAAAAAGTAGAAAGGAGGGTGCGTATCCCATAAAAGATTATTTATTGGTCATGGAAAAACAGGGCAATGGAGAGCCCTACCAACGTTTCACGCTTCACAGAGCGCTTTCTCAAGGTATACATATCACAACTTTATTAACATATATATAGACACAGAATGACATAACCAGCCAATATTCACAGCTCACATGCAATCCACCCACTTTGATTGCTAATGGTCTTCTGATGTGTATACACCTAATCAGTATATTCAGACACAGAGATGACAGCGACTAACTCCACCCCCAACTACCAATCCGGAGACATGCATGGTCTAGCAACCCCCAGTAGTACGCGCTTGCGCAGTAACCAACTGAGGGAGAGTCCTCAATGTCAATGGATGCCGTGGGGCGTGGGGAAAGCGCGTCATCAAAAGGCCCTGACTGTATACCTCACTGGGGCTCTAAGTGCACGCGCAACTGCGCTCTGCAAGACACTAGTCCCTCCCCGCAGTGGGAGCAGACACACTGAGCTCCGGACTATCGGCGGAGTGCGCTTGCGCAATACCAACCATCGCATCAGAGGCTCACAGAATACCCCAAGTGCGGGGTGGGAGGTTGAAAAGCCAGAGCGCAGAATTATGCGCAGCACAGAGGGTGAACACATAGTGTGCTGTGAAATACAAACACATAACATTATTAAAATCAATAAACTTAAAATATATATTAACAAAGAAAACATATTTGTAGAACCCCCCCACCCCCCCCTGTCTTAATCTCTTCTAAATGATGTTAATCGACCAGAAGGGGTAAATAAAAACTATCACTTGACATATGTATAGTCAAACCAATATCCTGATTTGTTTAGGGAGCTGATGATGGTGAATAAATAGAGTGGATATAGAATGGCAAGCAAAGAACGTGAGATTGAGTGGAGAAACCTAATATAATGTGATGATAAGATGTTATTTGTCTAGAAAGGTTCCCCCATACATATATGCCCATGGTTGCTTAGCACATATATCCACTATATAACCTTAGCTAGTACATCCAGCTGTTGAAACAAAGTATATAACATATACATATAATTGACAGGAAAAAATACTCTATCGTAGTTTCCAAGATCATTTTGAAGCTTATTAAACAAACAAGTACAAAAAGATGTAAGAGCAACCAGTTAAAGGGAGGAGAGCAACATATTGAGGAAACATTTTGAAAGAATGACATCCTCAAAAAAGCGCCTTAATAGAAGGGCATCTTGTTAAAAAATAATAAATAAAAAAAAAGAAAGAAGACTGAAAAGAGAAGGCATAACCAAGACAATAATATTTACCATGCAATCATAAATCAGATTGCATTAAGTTATATGATTACATAATAGACCAACTCAGAGCAAACAAAAAAAAAGGGGGGGCAAAAAAAATAAATAAAAAAAAGCAAAAAACTATCAAATCAAAAATAATGATCAAGAGCCAATTGAGATACATGTTCAAATTGCGTTAAACATTCCATTCATCAAGTTATGTTAAGAATTATATTGAAAATTTTAATGTACAGGTGCAGTGCAAATGCATAAGTACAATCCATGGGTGGCTCAATATTAAAGGGTGTTCACTATGGGATCATGATCCATATTCCGACAAACCTACCCAAAAGATAAAGGGTGGTCTAGTTATCCAGAAACGGACCCAAATCCCAATCGGTGTTCAGGCCAGAAGGAACCCTTGTTTTGATAGTAAATATCCAAAAGAGTTCTCGTCGATTCAGCGCATTCAATTTGTCACCACCTCTGATGGAACAAGAGACTTGTTCAATTCCCATAAAGGAAAAACCTGACAAGCCTCCCTGACTACAACATGAGAAGTGGTTAGATACAGGGTGCAGAAGATCACCTCTTTCAATTAGGCGCACATGTTCCATAATTCTAACCTTAAGGGCTCGAATGGGTTCGCCCAATGTTTTGTTTTCCACAGCGGAAATTATAATTATTTTTGATTTGGTAGTTTTTTGCTTTTTTTTCCCCCTTTTTGTTTTTTATTTATTTTTTGCTCTGAGTTGGTCTATTATGTAATCATGTAACTTAATGCAATCTGATTTATGATTGCATGGTAAATATTATTGTCTTGGTTATGCCTTCTCTTTTCAGTCTTCTTTCTTTTCTTTTCTTTATTATTTTTTAACAAGATGCCCTTCTATTAAGGCGCTTTTTTGAGGATGTCATTCTTTCAAAATGTTTCCTCAATATGTTGCTCTCCTCCCTTTAACTGGTTGCTCTTACATCTTTTTGTACTTGTTTATTTAATAAGCTTCAAAATGATCTTGGAAGCTACGATAGAGTATTTTTTCTGTCAATTATATGTATATCTGTTATATACTTCGTTATGTTTCAACAGCTGAATGTACTGGCTAAGGTTATATAGTGGATATATGTGCAAAGCAACCATGGGCATATATGTATGGTGGAACCTTTCTAGACAAAAAACATCTTATCATCACATTATATTAGGTTTCTCCACTCAATCTCACGTTCTTTGCTTGCCATTCTATATCCACTCTATTTATTCACCATCATCAGCTCCCTAAACAAATCAGGATGTTGGTTTGACTATACATATGTCAAATGTCAGTTTTTATTTACCCCTTCTGGTCGATTAACATCATTTAGAAGAGATTAAGACAGGGGGGTTCTACAAATATGTTTTCTTTGTTATATATATTTTAAGTTTATTGATTTTAATAATGTTATGTGTTTGTATTTCACAGCACACTATGTGTTCACCCTCTGTGCTGCGCATAATTCGGCGCTCTGGCTTTTCATTCTCCCACCCCGCACTTGGGGTATTCTGTGAGCCTCTGACGCGACGGTTGGTATTGCGCAAGCGCACTCCGCCGATGGTCCGGAGCTCACTGTGTCTTCTCCCACTGCGGGGAGGGACTAGTGTCTTGCAGAGCGCAGTTGCGTGTGCACTTAGAGCCCCAGTGAGGTATACAGTCAGGGCCATTTGATGACACGCTCTCCCCATGCCCCACGGCCTCCATTGACATTGAGGACTCTCCCTCAGTTGGTTACTGCGCAAGCGCGTACTACTGGGGGTTGCTAGACCATGCATGTCTCCGGATTGGTAGTTGGGGGTGGAGTTAGTCGCTGTCATCTCTGTGTCTGAATATACTGATTAGGTGTATACACATCAGAAGACCATTAGCAATCAAAGTGGGTGGATTGCATGTGAGCTGTGAATATTGGCTGGTTATGTCATTCTGTGCCTATATATATATATATGTTAATAAAGTTGTGATATGTATACCTTGAGAAAGCGCTCTGTGAAGCGTGAAACGTTGGTAGGGCTCTCCATTGCCCTGATTTTCCATGACCAATAAATAATCTTTTTATGGGATACGCACCCTCCTTTCTACTTTTTTGATACCTACAGTATTTGATACCTTCCAGTTTTTCTCCTTCTCTGCTGTTGCCTTGACCCTGGTTCGTCTAACGATTCTGCCCGCCTTGATCCTGGCTTGCCTGCCTACCTCTTTTGCGTGCTCCTCCTGGAAACTCTTTGCTGCTCGTCGCACCACTAATCCAGACTCGTGAATCCAGCTATATGTGATTACCGCAAGTGATTCTAATCTACTTACTCTCCCTGTAGATATCCCCACTGCAGACCTGATTGTCGCAAGGCCAGCTGGGTTTTGGCTTCCGGGGGCCACATGAGTGATGCTGACTGCAAGGCAAAGGAGAGGCTATGGCGCTCAGGGGATTTGACTCCCCTGGAGGCGATGGTGTGTTCTGGGTTCTTGGTTTTGTTGTTGATGTTACCGATATTTCATGTGCCTGTTCCCTTCTCTGAATCAAGGGGTCCCAACGCTCCCCTCCCCCAGGTTGCAAGTCACTAAAATGACACGTTTAATCAAAACATAGATAATTCCCCGTCGGAATTGCACACACACCAATAGCTCGTTAGAACAAGCAGGTTCTTTATGGATACACCGTTACTTGCTCCATGTTTACCATCCTTCTCCCTGTGTGAACTGAATATAAGTTAACAAACAACACACAGAACCCCAGTAAGCTCTTTTTGGGAACCCGAGCCCCCACAAAATATATATGTATATAAATGTCAACTGTTTCAGCTGTTGGAGGTTAGTGGCCCCTCCTTCCCAGGTTTTAAGCTCGCCCCCCCCCAGTTCCCAAGTCAGCAGGTCACTTTCATTTTACTGGATATAGATCCAATGTTGGTCTTTCTCCCTCCTTATAGAGGTAAATGAGAATTGTAATCCTAATAGAGGTATATTAGTATTTTATCTGGTAGTGTTAGGACCTGTGAACTGGGTCTGCCTTGTCGTGGCTCACAGGCTTACAATGCTTTGGCCAAACGGTTAAACTAAATTACCCTTTTTCAAGAGAATATATAAGTATTTTACTGTGTATTTTTGTCATATTGGATGTAGCATTGGGCTTCTCTGTCGCTTGTTGTATACATTTGCCACTCTCAATAGCTCTCCTTTTTGACACTTATATACATTGTGATTCCTACACAGCGTTGCAGTCTCTTTTAGTCCCAAATAAGGCTGGAAACACTATCTTCTAACCAGGGGTTTATTTACAGGGATTAAATAAATGGGCCCACTGTCCCTTTAAGAAAAAACAAATAATAAAATAAAATCCTATTTCCATTAGGAAAGCTAACTACACATTCAGCTCCAACTCTTACTAACCTGGGTGTATAGCTAAGCTCATTCCACCCCAAACAGATTATTATTGCTGAGCATATAAAGTCTCTGTATACATCAAGTAAGAGTTTGGCTTATCTGTAAGTCCGGGTGTTGGCGCAGACATCACTGATTCAGCACAGTCTATCGTCTTTCCCTCTCTTTGGGATTCAGCCCCACGGGAACTCAGAGAAACTCCTGTGGTTGCTCTGTAACCAGCCGTCACTGCTTCAGCACAGCTCTCTCATCAGTGTCTCTCACACTTCTTTTAACCAGCTTCCATTAGCTGGGGAGCTCCTCTTGCAGCTTCCATCCTTTTAAAGCACTTACTGACTATTCAGAACAGGCTAATTAGTTTCATTAACTACCAGCTGAACAGCCATTTCCAGAAGGATTAACTGAGAGCTGCAACATCTCACAACTGCCCCATTCTAGCCCCTAGAGGGCAGTGATGGCATCACAACATATGTATTTTGTGGGGGGCTCAGGGGTTCTCAAAAAGGTCTTGCTGGGGTTCTGTGTGTTGTTTGTTCTCTGTATGATTGACCCACTGAACAAGCGCTGAGCTGGACCAATCAATAGTTCTACGAGAAAGGGAATAAACCAGACAGCATGATAGTCAATAAAGTGAACAACAAAATCCAAAATAGGAACATCCACACCATTAAACAACAGTCAGGAAACTTAACCTCAAATCCAGAATTAATATTAAAAGAGTTCCTTAGTTACTATAGTGCTATCTATGATGGCACCAGTACTGCTCGGAATAATCCAACCAGTGAGCCCACGGTCTCCATGTTGAGCACAATCAAATTTCTCAAATTAAATAAAACAGCCTTGAGCGAGTTGAATGATATGGTCACGGTGGAAGAGATGGTAGACGTCATGAAGGCTCTAAAACCAAATAAAACCCTTTGCACAAACAGTTACTCCTACCTCTTCTACAAAACATTCTCAGCCATGTTACTCTCACATATCACAAACCTCTGCAACAGTATCCTTAAGGAAACCCCCATCCCAAAAGAAATGTTAAAGGTCAATATAGTCCTGATACCGAAGGAAGGCAAAGATGTCTGCCAAAATCAAGGCTAACAGACTAAATAAATTCATACCCGGCCTGGTCCACGCACATACAGTGGCGGCCGGTTTAAAACTAATGCGGCTGCCGCCGCAGTTTAAAAACAGCTGCGGGCGGCGCGCGGCTATTTTCGGCCGGTTTTCCCGCGCCTCGGGCGCTTTCAATAGTAGCGCCTTTAGCGCTTATCTATTGAAGTGGCCACCGCGTGGGAAACTCCGTTTTAAACGGAGAGAAGCCCCGCGGTTAGCCCGCTATGCACCCGGCAAGCTTTAGAATAAAGCTTGCCGGGACAGTAGGTGTCTGACAATACCAGACGATTAATGAACCTGATCTACAAGGCTAACATTACCAAAAAACCCACAGTGGTCCTTGCCCTAGACGCAGCAAAAGCCTTTGACAAAGTGGACTGGTGCTTTCTTTTTCAGATCCTAGGGATGTTCAGGATATCGGGCAGATTCTTAACCACTATTAAAAGCCGCTATAGCTCCCTCACAGCAGAGTTAATTAATTCAGGTTTCAGGTCCGAGATCATCTCCATTCGTGGTAGGACTAAACAGCGATGTCCGCTCTCCCCTCTACTTTTTGCCTTATACATCGAACCGCTAGCTGCTATGAAAGATCAAATGTGGAAAAACACATTTCAGGTGCCCGAATAGGAGCCCATACCCACAAGAGTGTTTTTTGCAGACAACATATTAACGCTTACCAACCAAATTGACTTCTCTCCCTAATGTTTTCCACCTACTTTAAGATTCTGGTGTTCTGTCAGAGCTTCAAATCAGTCATTCCAAATCAGAGGCGCTAGGATTAACCAGGACCTAGGTCGTCAAGCTATTTAGCTACAACTTTGATTTCCAATGGCAGAAATCCTAGCTTAGATATCTCGGCGTTAACTTCACTACTTCAGTGGGCTCGCTACATAAGGCCAACTACCCATCATGTCCAAAAGCATGGAATCCTTGACGATGTATGCAATCTCTTGGATAGGGAGAATACAGGTGGTCAAAATGAATGTCCTCCCTAAAATACTCTGCATGCTCCCCTTCCTGGTTAAGACTGCAGATATAAAGGAGTTCCAACGTAAAACATCCTGTTTCATTTGGACAGATAAGATGCACAGGGTGTTATTCGCATTAACACTGCAGGGGGTCCCTGCAGTCTCATTCAAACTGAATAGTACTGCAGGGACCCCTGATGTGTTAATCCGATGGGCCATTAAGAATCTCACAGAAATGTTGAGGCATTTACTGTGAGACTGCCCCAGAATTTCCCAGGTAAGTGTTCTAATACTGGTGGCTGCATCTGTACATTGTAGAATTCTGGTTCGCCCCACTAATGCAGGAGGTTTTGCCATCCCCTGTTTTATTTCCTACTGTAGAGCAGTCCAAGTGAACCAACTGGTCCTCTGACACATAGACAAGGGCTCCAGAGTGTTGGGTGGATATAGAAAGGGAAGATATTGCCCCTATCCAACTGTAAGTTCTTCTTTGGCTTCCAGAGAAATGCAGGTCACATGATAATACTATTTTTAACCAATTACTGCTTCACTCTCTTAAATTGTGGGATTTCCTCAAATGAAAGTACAGCCTCACCTCTAGGTCTTCTCCTATGCTACCCCTCTTCAGTATTCACCAGTTCTCCAGGTATGGAAGACCTTAACTTCCAGTGGTAGAAAAAGAAAGAGCTGACGCGAGCCGGACATTTCCTCCAGTTGGGGGTACTTAGACCTACAGTATGGAGGAGTTCAGGGTTAGACATGAGGTCCCTTATTCTGAACACATTTGTTATAGCCAAATTAGACATTTTATCCAATCCCTTAATACTTGTTCCTTCTACACAAACATTCATCATGAGGTGATATGTCAATCTCCATTAAGCACTGGTCAGTCTTCTACCAGAATTTTATTCTCACCAAACCAGATGACAAATTTTATTTGAGTGGTAATGTGATATTGGGGAGACACTGGATGAGGAGGAATGGGAGGAAATCATGGCAGTGGCTAAGGGATCAATCAATATACTCATAAAAGAAAATGGTTGCAAGGTTTTTTATAGATGGTACATTAATTTATAAAATGTTTTACCAGGAAATACTAGAAAATGAGCGGTAACTCTCAATGTGTTATGTCCTGGGCACAGAGTTATGGTGAAAATACATGGTTACATTAAATGAACAGAGGTTCTACATTCAATTTACAGACATTTCAGGACAGTTAGAGATAATATGGTTATGGGCGTATGTAACAGTTACAGACAATATGAAAATGAGAGACAGCTGAAGTCTTGAAATTACTTATACTGGAGGTGGTTTTGAGAGTCTCTGGTTGGTTGTTCCAGTCCTAAGGTGCATGGTAAGAGAAGGAGCGACCAGATTCCTTGTTGTACCTTTGGACTTTGAGCAGTGTTTTAGAGTCAGATCTAAGATAAGTGCTGCGTGTAATAGGGGTAAGCAGCTTGTTCAAATAGGCAGATTAGTTTGCCAGGAAAGTATTTGAAGGCAAGAAAAATGCACTTTGCGTCTGGACTCAAGGGATACCTCTACCCAAACCATATTACATCAAATTTACTCCACAGCATTTCCATTGTGTTTCAGAGGGTGTGGACAACCCAGCATAATGTTCCATACCTGGTGGAGGACCTGCCCACAGATAAAGATGGATGCAAAGCCTGATTAACACCTTTCTTTGAACCAGGTTTTCCCTGGCCCCATGGGCAGTACTGCTTAATAAGCAGTTTGAGGGCATCACCCAGAAAAACTAGCCACAAACATACTGTCAGCCACCAGGTGCTGTATCTCAGTAATGTGGAAACCGCCCACGCACAACCCTAGCCCAAATAACCCTCAAAAAATATGGTTTATAATGAGCGTGAATAAACTGACTAGTTTCTTAAATTACAGAATTCACTGTTTCCGAAAAACCTTGGACCCTTGGCTGACATGGATGGGTTCGAGGGAGGCGGACAATTTCTTTCTGACAATATGAGCTGGGAGCCCAACCATTATGATGAATTGGATCCCCCTATGAGGTATAAAAGTATTCCAATCAAAAGTCTCATGCCAAGTTTCCTTCCCCTGTTCACCGGCCTGCTCTCCTTCACTAGGAACCTTGAAATCCAGTTTTTTATTTTAATTGTATGTACACATTGCCAGGTCTATTGTGATGTAACTAAAAGCTTATATGTACTTTCTACCCCCCCCCCCCCCCCCCTCCGTCATAATTTTTCTTTCTGTACTCTCCCCATTAACTGCATAAAATAATAAACACAAGTTAGGAAAAAACCCAGTGTTTTCATAGAAAGGAATATGAATTTGTTGAGTTTGGGGATGCTACATATGTATATGTTTTCATACTTTTCCTCAAGGTTGCCGAAGGCGGGATAGCCAGGACAGTGGTCCAGGAACTATCTAGGTTGGGAATGGCCCTCTACTTCCACTACTGAACGAGCCCAGATATGTCCAGCCTACTCAACAATAGCCCCCTCAAATGCCACCACTACACTCCCTCACTCACCAAAGGGTTACCATCTGCATCAAATGCCCTTCACCAACAAACGCCTCCTCTCGACAAATGACCCTATCCCTCAACAAAATAAAGCAATACATTGTGATACCTCTGTCACGTTGTGGAGTCGTGAGTCCCATACTAAGGCCGGAAACTCTGTATTTCTTTATACGGGGTTTATTTACATAGGTTAAATAACAATAGGCCCATTGTCCCTTTAAGGAAAAATAAATCGTAAAATGAAAGCCTACTGCTATCAGGAGAATGTTTAAACATCAGCTCCCTCTCTGATTGTTGCTCGCCAACTAAACTGGTTCCCAGATTTAAATAACCCACCCTGTTAGCAGCAATATCAACAGTCCTTAGGGAACCCCAAATATACCTTATTTAGTCCTTATCTGTTGTTGGGACTCGGTCCAATGAGAGTCCAGGAAATCCCTCTGGATCAAATGTCCTGGACAGGACAGCCCTGCTTCCACAGCAGACTCGCATCCTTGCTTCTTCCTGGGTGTGCAACCCAGGCAGTCCCAGCAGGCTCTGTGACCACCATTCAGCAAGCCTATGGGACTGTGCCAGCCAGCTTACTCTTTGCTGGGGAGAAATCACTCTACCCCCTCTCTGGGGAGAGCAATCTCTGTGTGCAGCTCTCTGCCTGCCTTTTACACCTGTTCAATCAGGAGTACTGCTTGTTTATATAGTTGCAACTACAGCTAGCTGCTCCAGAGGAGGTTAACACCCTGTAGGCTGGAAAGAACAGCAGCAGCCTCACTCCAGCCCATACAGAGATAGTGACTGTATCACAAAAAGTATCGTACACATTTTATGTTAAGAAGGTCCTATCATGCAATCTCAAAGTTTATGGTAAATACTTATGGGTAGCTGGAATTTAACACCAGTAATTTAAGAGTTTGTGATATTTCTCAAAACACTCAAGTCATAGACCAAGTTCACTTGGGCATTGGGGGCAGTATTAGACTGGAGTCTACTTATACAGATTTAGCAGGTGTTATTGCTATTGCATCCGTCTCCCCCTTTTTTGTCTCACAGCTAAACACAATGGTGTCTGCTCCCTCTGGCACATTGTGTGTGTGTTTTCCGCTGCAACATGGCAGTGGGAGTATTAAAGCCTGCTAAATCTGTATCTTTTTTTATAGCACACCCTAAAGCGTTTCTGTGCATGAATATTTCTTGGAGTACAGAAGGTGGGACTTTTTTTTTTAAATGAAATGTCTCTATCAATCCGACTACATTTTCACTGCCAGTCAGATATCAGAGATCAGAAAAGAAATTAGCTGCATCTGCTAATCCATAAATTGAATTTTTGCGTCTTGTACTGCTCTAATTTTTTATTTGAATGAGGATTTATTCACTTTAGCCTGGAACAAAGTTCTGGATAACTGTTCCTGTGAACGCATGCGTTTGATAACTACAGTATGCATCACAGGAAGAGTTTAGAAAATCTAGATGAAGAAATTAACTTAATTAAGAATAAATTAGTACCACTTGAATTTCAATCTGTTTAAAGTTAAGGATATTGAACTACAAGATAATTTAGACAGTTTGGAACAAAACATACTTGAAGTAAAACAGAAGAAATGCAAAAGGGATAAGGAAGACTATTCTAATAAGGCTGGGATTATACACTCCGCTTGCTTACAAGTGATCTGTAAACTTTCTTGGAAAGCGATGTTCAGGCGATGAGGGGCGGGCAGTGACGTCACATGGCTGGTTTGCACTCATTGGCTGAGCCACCGCCGTGACCATTGCTCGGCCGCCGCGCCAAAAGACAAAAATCTTTGTCTTTTGAAAATGCTTACCCGCCATCGCTCTCCGTCGTGTACTCGCGCGCAAAAGGGGCAGCCTCATAGGGAGTCTGGAATTTGTTTTTGCCGCCCACTCACTCGTAAGCACAAAAGCACAGAGTATAAACTCAGCCTAAAGGGAACTATAGAAGTTGGAATAAAAATCATAAAGAAGGGTGAGAATCTGGGAGAGAGAAATTTCCCAAGACCACAGAATATTACAAAGGAAAAAAAGATTTTTCCAACAAAACCCATAGGGAATATTCTAATGAGAGGCATAACAACTCTTAAGAGAAGGTAACAACAACAAAATTATACACGTGCCATGAAAATAGACCTTTCAATACCCCCAGAACAAGACATACTGTATGGAAGAAAATAGTAGAAATGTTTTCTCAAAAAGAGGAATATATGAAGGAAATGAATTCAATAGGAAATACATTGACACTCCCTAAAGAAGGGCTGATTCAGGATCTTTTACATACACAAAGAAAATCGTGAGGCAACCATTGCCATTAATACATTTATACCTAGAACTAATTTTATAGAGAGGATTCCTCCTCAGAACTCCTGGGAGACCAGGAACAGATTTTCATGATCAGGGGATCCAGGGATCAATAAGAAGAAAGAGAGCTTTAGAGGAAGGCGAGAGAAACTCCCCCCTTCCCCCCTCCAAAACAAAAAGACAATAACTAGCATTTTTAATGTACAGTAAGCCAAAAAGAATTACTTCAGACCAAGGGAAATTAATAGCTAAAGGATTGAACTTTGTACCGGCTGTAGGACCAAATAATGTCGGTCTATTTATAGATGCAAATAAGTTCCTACAATTACCGCTGGCTAGTCAAAAGAAAGATACCTCCAAAGTATATAGATATTTTAGAAATTGTATTTGCCATAATAGGAAACAAAAGGTCCATATTGCCAGAATACAATCATTTAGAGAAGGAGGTCTCGGCCGCCCAGATGTGAGGATATTTAATCTTGTTGCACTGGTGCGATATGTCAGAGACTGGATATTTAGTAAATCGGAGTTTGTTCATTTGGAAATTGAGAGTCATCTAGTCTTCTTTCATTCGCTGCGTTCAAATGTTCTTCAAAAGGTCAGGGGAGCGCCAGTGTTCACATCGACGTAATGAAAGAAACAATAGAAACGACATAGTATGGTACAGTTTCAACCAGATTAATTGTTGTTTTAAGTGAAAAATAGATCCACTTTCTCCTTTTCAATAAAGCAGTACAGAGACACCTTTCTCTCTCTCTGAATGGAGCAATGGATCAGGAACTCTGCATATGAAACCCCTTTTGCTAGTGAATTTTTCCCATCCGTGGTTGGTATACCCAGGAAAATAATCGAAAAGTACTAATTGCGCAGTATATCTCAAAATGTATTAAAAATAGAACAATAAAAACATGGATGTGCACTCACATTTTGTACATAAAATCAATTCATGGTACGAAATCCCAACTCTCCTCTGTGCGTATTAGACCGGTACACACGCTGTGAAACTCACTTCCGCGTCTCGGCTCTCGTCTACGTCACCTCCGGTTGGGTGAAGTTGAGGGCGGAAGTGCTGTGTGGAGGAATCTCTGACTGCCAGGACTTCGCGTCACGAATGAACACTGATTCAACGCGTTTTGTCGGTACGATTTCTTCAGAGATTAAGGAAAGGACCCATATATATATATTTTTTCATTTTTTTTATTTTTATGACCTGAGAACCTTTTACACTGACTGCATCCATTATGGAGGAGATAGGAGATACCACTGATGACATAGAGGAAACTTCTTCAGCATATACCTTCAATTGTTGTGATGACACACAAATGAAAAAACAAGCACTACGTGTTTTTGATAATATTGTGGTCTTGGATACCACTGACATTTCTGATCTCAAAATCCATTTTCAAAAGTTGGAAAGATTATTAATTCATAAAAATCGTTTATGGTGGGATATTATAAGTTTGGAGAACTACTCAAAATGTAAAAGAATACCTAGAGGACAACGTGTCAAAAAAGCTCCAACTTTTGGCTTCCAGGATTTGGACCTTGAGAATAAATGGGTAGCGTTCTTAAATGATTGCTCCTTTCGCTAGATGGACTTAATAGTTGCACAGAAAATAAAGGAAAAGGATCAGTTAGATATTCAAATAATAGATCTACAAAAGAACTTATATAGCTTCAAAGATTTAAATGGTTTCACAGAATTTGATCTTATACTCTCCAAAACAGTAAAAGATATTGAATGTGGTATTATGTCTAAAAAACAAAGTAAATATGATAGAGACAGATATGATTATGAAAAACATCAAATATATCACTGGCAGAGAGTAACTCCTATTCAAGATAGATCATTCAAGAAAGATAATTCAAACACTCATTTTAGGTCTAATCCTAATAAATCTATCTTAAAGACCAAGAACACAGATTATCCGAGTGGTGAATCTGACATCTCAGATGCAGAAACGGCCTCTACCTCTCATTCTGTATCCTTTGTTCACACATTAGATCATGATGGTCATCATGGATGTGGTGTTCCCTTTAGGGGAAGAGGCAGAGGAAGTCGCACCTTTTGGGGTCATCAGTCTAAATTTGGATCTGCCTCTGAATCTACCCACGATGCACATTCTTATCATCAACAGGACCATCAACAAAGACAACAACAAAAGTCTTTCCCTTTATTTCAAAAGGACACAAAAGAATTAGAAGAGGGGGAGGGGGAGGAGGTTACAGGTCTGCTCCAAAAAGGAAGAAATTTTGAGTGACTTTCCAAATATTATTAATATTTCAGGAACTACTCTCTCTCCAATTGAAATGTCACTCCTGGATAAGGGCCTTAAGTTCTCACCTGCTATGAACTTTGATTTATTCGGTACTACAATTGATATGTATAAATTTGTCCGCAAATTATACTTGAAATTTTGTTTTGATGGATTTGATAATAGTGTTGATGTTTCGACTGGGGTAGGTGGCTTGGATGGGGGGACACCACCCGTTACCGAGGGTGATGTCCCCTCACCTGACACCATTCCTCCGGTATCTACTGCATTGCATACTTTTAATGATTTTTGCACTCTACACGATATGAATGATCTTTTAACAGAGCAGATTCCTGATGAATTTAGTGTCCCTACATTCTCCGAATGGAATTGTGGTCTAAAAAAGAGCTCTATCTTCTACCCCACTCACATTAATGGTCAATTTTTAACAATGTTTGAAAACTTGGCTATCAGGGACCTTCGTCTTCTAGCCCAAGGGTTTTCTTTTTCACGAATCAATCATGATAATTTGAGTCAAGACGAACGTTTAGCTTTGAAAGCTCTTCAAACTAATTCTTCATTGGTTATAAAGAGTGCAGATAAGGGGGGTGCTGTGGTGGTGCAGAGTAGAGACAGTTATGTCAGGGAGGCTTTACGCCAACTTGATGATGGCTTGTCCTACTCTGTGCTATCCACGGATCCCACACCGCGCTTTTTGGAAGCCCTTGTTGAACTAGTAGATTCAGGTGTCATTATGGAGGTTCTTTCCAGTGATGAGGTTCAGTATATTATTCCATCACACCCTATTGTTCCTATCTTCCACCATCTCCCAAAGATCCATAAGACATTGGTCGACCCTCCTGGTCGGCCAATTGTCTCTAGTATTGGATCTTTAGGAGATGGTCTTTCTAGATATGTTAACAATTTTCTTCAACCTTTTGTAAAAAAAAAGTTACCCTCATTTATACTGGACTCTTCTTAGTCAAATTAAGCATGTCACTTGGGACAATCATTATTTGTGGGTAACACTTGATGTTATATCTCTTTATTCAATCATACAGCATGATCATGCGATGGCAGCTGTCCACCAATTCATTGAGATACCAGAAATTTCGATCTTTCAATCTGCATTTATTTTAGATGCTATTTTATTTCTTCTCACGCACAATTTTTCACTTTTGTTAATCAATTTATTTACAATTAATTGGCACTGCTATGGGTACGAGCTTTGCCCCTTCGTATGCAAATCTTTTTATGGGGTGGTGGGAAGCACTATTTATTTTTTCATGCACCAACACTTTTCGTAACAATATCATTTTCTATAAAAGATTTGTGGACGATCTAATTATTATTTGGAAAGGGGATGTCACTACACTGCACTCTTTTGTTAATACTCTTAACAACAATGATTACAATCTCAAAATCACTCTTAATTTTCTCTCACACCATATTGAGTTTCTGGATCTACAATTATTTGTGGACATTGATAAAATAATTCAAACGGATGTTTATAGGAAATTAAACTCAAGAAATACTTTTTTAAGGGCGGACAGTTGCCACCCATTCCATGTTATTAGAGCTATTCCTAAGGGACAGTTCCTTAGGCTGAGAAGGAACTGCTCTACACCTGGTAGTTTCCTTTCCCAGTCTAGGGGTCTTAGTCAACGATTTATTGACAGAGGTTATTCTGAGACTAGCATCAATGATGCATTTGATATTGCCCTTAATACAGAGAGATCATCTTTGTGTGTTGAAAAACCTCCTATGGCGCTGAGGATGGATGGATGGAACAGAGTCTTGTGCAGAAATGTTCCTATGAGGATTACCTCAGAGAGGGAAACAAGAGAAATGCAAAAAACACCACAATAGTGTATTACCCTTTAGACAATGTAAGACATAATGATTTGAAGTATAAAGAGCATTTAATAATTAAAACAATTGTATCTACAATTGGTGTAAAACATGAACTGTAATAATAAACAGTAGATGATCTTCTGTTGATAAAAAACAAAAATAGGGGCTTCCCAGCGCTTGTGCTGAAAGAAGCCTTGCTGCTCCGCCAAGAGTAAAACTGAAATCCTACTCACCATCCTTGAGTAGGACATGTGCAGTGGTACGGGGTCTTTTGCCAGGGGTTGCCGTCTGCTGCAGGGTGCCTGACGTCTGCTCAATGCGTGCGGGGAGATTTCCTGGTGTACTCGTGGTCTCTGACGAAGAGACACGTGACGAGGTGTTTCGAAACGCGTAGGAAGGTTTGTGGGCATCCAGGGACACCGTAGCTGTACCAATCCGGCTGTGACGTCAGCGGAGGAGACGCTTGTAATTCACTCGGCGTGTTAGAGACCACGAGTACACCAGGAAATCTCCCCGCATGCATTGAGCAGACGTCAGGCACCCTGCAGCAGACGGCAACCCCTGGCAAAAGACCCCGTACCACTGCACATGTCCTACTCAAGGACGGTGAGTAGGATTTCAGTTTTACTCTTGGCGGAGCAGCAAGGCAAGCGCTGGGAAGCCCCTATTTTTGTTTTTTATCAACAGAAGATCATCTACTGTTTATTATTACAGTTCATGTTTTACACCAATTGTAGATACAATTGTTTTAATTATTAAATGCTCTTTATACTTCAAATCATTATGTCTTACATTGTCTAAAGGGTAATACACTATTGTGGTGTTTTTTGCATTTCTCTTGTTTCCCTCTCTGAGGTAATCCTCATAGGAACATTTCTGCACAAGACTCTGTTCCATCCATCCATCCTCAGCGCCATAGGAGGTTTTTCAACACACATCTTCCTAATCTGGGTGGAAGATCCCAGATCAACCCCCAAGGCAGCTCAAGGACTATCTTCATCCAAGGACTGTATCTCAGGTTTTGTTCCCCCTGTGTGTATTGTATAAGTATTGCACTAGCGCTCATTTACACTTAGCATCTTACCCCAGAGAGATCATCTTTGTTGCCCACTCGGGATATTGGACACTCTCCCCTTGATACACATGTACAAACTTACAAAAATAAATATAAGAACCAAAGACACAATAAATCTGACTATAAATGTCCACTATTTATCTCACAGTTTAATAACCAAAGTGGAAAGATAAAATCAATTATATCCAAGCCTTGGAATGTCTTATCTATGGACCCAGTATTGAATAAGGATACTGGTTCAGGTCCCAAATTTGTGTATCGTAGAGTGAGAACTGTTGGTTCATATATCTCCCCAAGTGACATAACTATCCCTAGAATCAGTAATTCTTCTTTTATCACCAGGGGTTCTTTCAAATGTGGTTCTTGTAGTGGTTGCAAACACATGAAACCTTCTAAAAAAAAAAATCAGGATAGTTTACCGCATCCACATGATAATAAAGTGGGCAACCACATTAAAAAATTCTACTGTACATTAACAGCTTTATAAATTGTAATAGTAAATTTGTGGTATACCTCATAACATGTGGTTGTGGTAAAAGATATGTGGGGAGAACGATCAGAGCTCTTAAAGTCAGGATATTAGAGCATTTAAGACTTATAAGATTGAATGAAACTAATCATCCAGTATCCAAACACTTCTCCGAATGTAGACAGGGAGGCATTGGGAACTTTTCATTTTTGGGCATACAGTAGTAGAATTAGTTCATAATAGACCTAGAGGAGGTGACCGTATCAATTTATTAAACCGTAGGGAAGCGTATTGGATTTTTCTTCTTAGAACGCGCTTCCCTATGGGTTTAAATATTGAATGGCAATTGGCCCATTTCTTGTAGGTTTAGATCATTGTTGAACCAAGGAATTCTTATTCATAAATACGTTCTTGAATTATTATTTATATTTTTTAATTTTTATATATTTTCCTGTTTTTTTCTATCTCTCTTCTTTTTTTGTTTTTCTATGTCTCTTTTATATTTTATATATTATGTTCTAAGTCCACATATTATCATCTGACATCTTAATTAGTTATATTTTTGTTGATGTATTATTGTGTCATATTGGTTATCTCCATTTATTAGCTAGCAATGTTTTCTTGTTTTTAAATTGTAATTACTTTTAATATTCTTTGGGTTCATATATGTCTTATAGTGCTTTCTTTTTCTTTTTTGTCCTTTATTCATCTTTATGGTATGTAGTATCATTAGTTATTATCCCTACTTGAGTTGGTTTCCGGACCCCTTTTTGTTCTATTGAGGCCATTGGATTTATTTGCCCTCATTTATTTTAGCCTTTCTTCTTTCCTGCATATACACTTCCGCCCTTAGATCACGCGGTGGCGTTCTGCGCATGCGCAAGTCTTTGCGCATTGTGTCATGACGTCATCGCGTTGTTGTTTTGGCGCGAATTGGCTGCAAGTAAGCGGGTATTTAATGGGTGGTATCACATTGTATTTTATCCTTGATAAAGAACGCTGTGACGTTCGAAACGCGTTGGATGGGTCTCATGACACAATAAAGTACCCTTTTTATATATTTTGATTCTGGGTCCTTTTCTGCTCCATTCGGTTCGTGCGCTCCTCCCAATTTTTCACTTCTGGTTAGAAAAGTAAGAAGGTTTAAAAAAAATATATAAAAAAATAAGTGAACCTAGAGGACTTGCCAAAATATGTAATTTGTTGTTTTTCTATTAATGGAATACTCTGGCATTTATTCTGCATTTGGAATCTATATCAAATATCAGCCATATATTTGTTTTCTTTTTAGGTATTTATGTATTACAATGATGTGCTATTACTGTGAATATATGTTAACATCTGTTTTATATTATGTTCACTTGTAATAAAGAAATTAAAAAAAAAATTTTAAATTAGGGGGGCAAAATATATACATTTTATATATTTTGAAGTTCACTTCCATTTCTATAGACTTTTTTTGCCTATAAGTTTTATGGATTGGTAGTGTCTTCCATTTAAATGACAGATAGAATATACTGCATTTTGCATCAGTATATCAAAGCAGTGGTAGAAGTGTCATTAAGTAACTAGTTGTACTGTTCTTGAATTCAGAAAATCACAATGGGACAAAGCACTCAAAGTTTATGGCATGTCAAGAACTACAAGGGATATTCCGGTTTAACATCGTTTTAAGAAGGGGTTGAATTAAGGTATCACTTTTGCTATTATTTCGTGCTATTTGTATCAGAAATCAACATTTTAGTGTATCCATGAAAAAAAAAGAATTTAAGGGAGGATTTATTTGCCATATTTTAATATGTAATAATGCATACATTCATTTGCATTAAACATCAAATTAAGAATAATTTTTTTATTACAGTTGCTAAGAGTGTTTTTATTGTTATTATTACAGTGTAAATATATATTATTACTAAAATGTGATATGTTTCTTGTTATTTTGAGGGGAAATGGTTTCACAGTGCCAGAAAATGAACTTGTCCTATTAGTGCTGGCGTTGTGGCAGTACAAGCACTGCAGAGCAGTGTACGTCACTAAGCATCCTTCATTAAACAGCACAACAGGCTAATGACAAATATAGTATGTTAATTTCAGAATTAAAATAGCGTAAAGTTGAACAAGTACACACTGAACCTTGGGAGGTATAGACATGTTCATTGCTGAAGCAACATTAGCTTGTCATCAACAGGATTTGGGAGTTTGATGGTGCACATCCAATTACCAGAAGTTATTAGGAGCAGCAAGTACTTGTGCTCCAAATACTATATGAATATATATGAAATTTAACACTGAACTATTGAAAATAAAAAAAGGTAACTTAAAGAAAAATAGTTCCTCTTATTTGGTGCACACCCTATTTTAATCAGCAATAATACATATATCATGTTAATGTTAATTTCATATCATTGATATGATAAAGTATTTCTGTGAGCATCGATTAAAAAATATTTAATTGGTACATTTTAAATAAATTCATCTTCTAAAGAATTAAACTAATTAGAGAGATTAGTTATAGAAATCCCAGCTGTGCCACATCTGAAGTGGCTAACTAGCTGCACCTTTGGTATTAATGGTGTAGGGATCGCAGTTTAAACTCTCTTCAAATTAGTAACAAACACTTGGAATGATATGGTGTTGTTAATAAGACAAATGTGCTCCAAAATGTGACATTTATACATATAAAGAACCCTTAACGTGAAATATAGTAAAAATAAATGCAGTGTTACTAACAGTGTGATTAAAACTAGCTGTGAGGCTTGAGGGATGAATAGATGTATAGAATACAGCCTGGTATATCTGGATATCTGAATTGCATAGAGCAAAAAGCAAAGTAATGATTTCTTAGTAACGCTTACAAGGCTAATGCTGTTGCCTCTATGCTACAGTATGTATCTGTAACGTGTGCTCGCCACAAGCAGGGCAGGACCGCAAGACCAAGGTGGGGATTTGTAAACACCGACCTGAAGCCGAGATGCCACGTCCGGTGTGCAGGTTCGACGTCGTGTAGCCGGGTCAGGGTTTGGAGAGGTAAGGTCGTATATATACTCGCTGTGATCAAGGGTAGGAGACTGGAAGATAGTTGAGGTCACTTAGCCAAGGTTCGAGGGTAGTAGAAGGTAGAGCCGTAGAAATCCAAGCCGAGGTCGAGGGTTGCAGAAGGTAGAGAGGTAGATATCCAAGCTAAAGTCGAGGGTAGGGTTCCGTGGCCAAGGTAACTGGAATGCAAGAGAAGGTAGTGCAAGGCAAGACAGGTTACAGTATGGAAAGCAGAAACTTTTGGACAGCACTTTGTCACTAGGTAGTCAGACGGTTTGGAGAAGGGATCACTGAGAATATAAAGGTCAGTGAACCAATTGGATGAGAGATACACAGCTGAAGCAGATGATTGTAGAGCCAATCAAAGACAAGGAGCACAGCAGAATATGATAATCACTATCGTACCACTTGATCATCACGGGGTGAAGTCAGCACTGCAGGTGTCCTAGATTAGTCAGCTGTTCTGCTGTCAGTGCTAACTTGTGTTTGGATCCAGCATTTGACAACCCATGGGCGGCACCTGCACATGATCTTGTCAGTGCAGGGGGCGTCACGAGACACGTCATGGAGGCAGGGCCTAAGCCCGATCCTCAAAGTATCAACAAAACACAAACAGCGGCGCTTTTGTAACA